>NC_143522.1:54617645-54760145 GCF_031878675.1 Megascapheus bottae | reverse complement strand
TCTCTTTACAGTCAGGTAATCATAACCAGTCTTTCCAAAGACCACAACAAAATTCAAGAGCAGTTCCCTGCCCCAAATTGCTCTTTAAGCTGGTACAGGGGAAAATCCATTGAAGTCATTTGTCCTTCTACATTTTGGTACCTCCTTGGAAATCATTAGTACAAACGATAACTCAGGGGGCCAGGAGTTTGACCTAGTGGTTAAAGTGCTTGCCTAGCATGCATGAAGACCCGGGTTCGATTCCTTGGTACCACATATATAGAAAAAAGCCGGAAGTGGTGCTGAGGCTCAAGTGGTAGAGCTCTAGCCTTGAGAAAGTCCAAGGACAATGCTCAGGCCCTGAGCTCAAGCCCAGGACTGGCAAAAAAAAAAAAAAAACCAATAACTCAGCAATAGCCATGCAATAGAAAACAACCCCATCCATCTCAGTGAACCATGTTTCTGGTTTGAGTATTCCAATGACTACTAATTAACACTGACACACATTAATGGCCCCAGCAGCAGGGTCCACACAGCATTAGTAGTGTCTTAATGCAGGCAGAAATGAAAGATATTTGTCTTTCCTTCAGCCCCAAGAAAGGAGGAGTTAGTGGAACTGGAATTTGCTTGACAACAGATGTCACTTGCAAGCAGTAGGCTTCTAAAGCCTGAGAGGAGAAAGTGATATACAAAATAATGGCTGCTTCTAGCGCTTCAAGACTTACTTGTTTAACACAAAAGAAGCCTCTACCATGTGGAGTTAGAAGAAAGTCTAGATTGATCCATATTCCAGTTCTAATAATCCAAATGATTTTCTAAGTCCTCAAAGCATTTGTTCCTGAAATAAATGAAGATTCCAAAAGGAAATTAAAATTCACCCATGCTTTTATTTTCTCTCTCTCTCTCTCCCTCTCTTTCCCTCCCTCCCTCCCTCCCTCCCCCCCCCCTCTCTCTCTCTCTCTCTCTCTCACACACACACACACACACATCTGGGACTCAGCACTCAAGGTCTCTCATGCTCTCATTTGGCTTTTCACAGGCTGGATCCCTACCACTCAAGCCACAGCTTCACTTACAGGTTCTTCTGGTTAATTGGAGATGAGTCTCACAGACTTTTCTGCCTAGGTAAGTTTTGAACAATGATCTTTAGATGTCAACCTCCTAAGTAGCTAGGATTACAGGCATGACCCAATGACGCCCAGTTAAAACCCAAACAAAACTAGACAAAAGATGCCCAGTGATGGCTTTCCACTACATCATGATTATTTTAAGAGAGAATGAGCAGCTAGTCTTAGGAAGGCTTAAAATTCTCCCCTGCTTAAAAGAAATCCCCCTCCAGCCTATCAGAAAATCCAAGTGGATTCTTTGGGAGCTGCTGCAAAACAGCAATCCTGTTACTTTGCCTGAGTTCCATAAAATCGGGGAACCATCCTTATACCTTCTGGCTCTGAACTGTTTTGGGCATCTGTAGGTGCTCATTAAATGATGAGTGCATAAATAAATGAGAGGGGGCTGGATGAATCGGGAGAACAATGGTGGGTGATTATAGTCAAAATACTTAATGCACACATATGAAACTAGAATTTGAAACTTAATGAGAAGGATGGAGATGGGTTAGTTGGAGGGGATAAATGGAAATGTTGCATTGAAAACTCATTGCTATTTGAAAGTAACTATATGTGCACACATACACACGTATATATTTAACTTAGTTTGTGATGGGACTGGGGTCTGGGGTCAGGGGGATATATAGTTCAGGCAACAGCTAAAGAGTGGGGAGAGAGGGTCCTGAGTAAAATGGGATGCTTGAGCAGCTGTCAGGAGAAAAGATGAAATGATCAAGGGTAAAAATGAACACAAAGGTACCTGGCTAGGAGCCTCAGAGGGCCACCCAGGGCCCTTTCAATTCTGTCTGGGCATCCCACTCAATTCTCCAGGCTTCTCCTTCCTTCCTCACCCCTTCTGTAGTCTCTCAGGGAGGCAGACTGTGTTTGTTTGTTATGCACACCACTGCAATATACAAACAGATTGACATAAATTTATGCCAGCCTTTCTTGTTTAAAAACATGAATTATTCAAGAAATATTACAATATTAATTAGAAATCATTAAAATACGAGTGTTGAGGGAGGGAGAAAACGAAATGGTGCATTAGCAAAATCACATTTAGCCCAAACATAAAGTATGCCAAAGCTGCTTAATCATTGTTTTGATAATCAAAATACCATAACACCAGTTTCACAGTACAGGGGAAAAGGAGCCTCTTGGAAGCCTCTGCTTCCTATTATTATTGAGGAAATTAATTATTTATGGAGCTCTTCTCCTGGAGCTCCAGGAGACACAAATAAGGCGAGGTTTCTTCCTGGAGGGTAGAGAAGTGAAATCAGAGCCACACAGAGTTCTGAGTCACATTCCCAGCCAGTGATTAATGATCAAGTGTACGAGGGGCTTTTGCTCTGACTTTTCAGTTTGCTCAATGCTTTAAGTTTTTCTGCTTTCAGAGGACTCACAATGTGGATGTTTTTACTAAAGAATGTTATGGAAGGAGAAAGCAATCGGGAGCCATGGCAATGAGAAAAACATTCATCTGGAAGGTCGCTGGTACACTTAAAAGCTTGGGAGAGCAACAACAATGAACTCAGCTCCTGAAGCTATTCACTGAATGACTGATTTTAGTCAGAGGGATTCATTCCTAATAGTGATTGTTGGATATGTACGATAGGTTCCCCAAATTACAATCGTTAAATGCACATAACTGAATTTCTGAAAAATGTTAAAGGTTACAACATCATTAAGTGTATGTATCATATACACAAATATGTCCTTGGCATTGGATGGTGGCTATTAAATGGTAAAAGAAATGACAGGAAGTACCACAGACCAATTTATCACAGAGGGACCATTTGGATAACTTAACTATGTCTGAATAGGTGGACATCATTGTGAGACTGGTGCCATTGAACTCAAATAGAATGTTCATGACTTAATTGATTACAGCAACTTTTCTCTCTTCACCAGTCAATCAGCCAGTGATTATCACCCTGCAGGATATGGGCAAGGAAGAATCAAAGCAGGGTTAGAGAGTCATTATTGGAAACTCGCTCATCCTCTTGCCCCAGTTCACTTGGTTTATGCCCAGCAATGGACCATGATCAAGCTCAAGCTCTGTCAGCACTGACTTTCGGATGTGGATGAGCTTTGAAAGGAGCCACTGAATCTTGCAATCAGTTATCAAATCACTATGTCCTCAGAACAAACCGAGGACATCAGAAAAGGGTCTTTTGCAGTCACCTGGTCTTATTAGTTGGTTACACTCTCAAGTGAGTATTCCTCCCACATATCAAGTTGAAGAGACAGAGATGTGAAGTTGGAAACTTCCAGTGGATACCACTGGAATAGAGTCAGGAAATTAAATGGCATCTAAATAGAACATGTAACCTGCAAGAGAAAGAAGAGAAATGAATCCAGAAGCAACAAGTAGCAAAGGAAACACAACCCAGAAAAGGCAAGACTCCAACACAGAGAAGGAGTCCAGATGCCACAGTAGGTTAAGTCTTAGGAACATAAGAAAGGAGTGGATTCTCTAGGGCAGTCACATTCCTTTCCGCAGTGATTACAAGTATGACCTTTTCACAAAATACCTTGAAGTCTTTGAAGGAGTCTTCTGCTATCCAGCACCAGGCCCCAATGTAAGCTCAATGATTATTTGTGAGATGCATGATTAATTTTGAATGTAAATTTATGAATAGTACTTCCTATTTGACATATAAACTGAACAGTATTCCTAACAGGAGTAGAGAAGAATTGGAATCACTGAGACTGTTTATAAAAATCAAAAGTAAGTGTAGTAGTTACAGAACTTTGTAAGTTGGGAGCCTTCCCAAACTAATTTAGCAGCCCCCAAAGAGCAATTGACTTGCAATATTTGCATTGGGTCCTTGTGCGTTGTCCAGAATTGTCCTACATTCCTGCTGGAACAAAACTTTTCTTTCTTTGTGAATACAAATCCTTTTTCTTTTCACTCTGGTAAGAGAACAAAGATCCATCTTCAAACACTCTTGAGTTCTTCAACCTAAGTACATCCACTCTCTTCTCTCATAAACACATGTGTACAGTCTTACATACACGCATGCGCACTCTCTCTCACACACACACACACAGAGTCACCTAAAAGAAAAAGCTCTATATTAACTTTTTCATTAAATCCACTTTTTTCCCTTCAGAAATGTATCTTTTAACTTCTGGGAGTGAGAATAAGGAGTTATTTTTAAAACTGCAATAATAGGCTGCAATAATAGGCCAGGAAAAAAAAACAAGCAGCAGACTAAAATAAAGGTACAAATCCATTTGGAAGAAAATACAAGTGTAATGAGATACTTGACCTCACAAGCATGACCTCAGTAGCTGATCAAAAGCATTGTGTTTTCCAAATAATCAGGATGCAGTTTAATAGAGTAGAAACTGCCCAGGTTACAAGATCAATTGTCACAGTTTAGATGTTCTCCAGTTCATGTTTACAAGCTCAAAATATCTCTACAGAATAAAAACTCTCGCTTCACTCCCCTGAAAGAGAGATATTGCCATATGCTTTTGGATCAGTTCATTCACTGCTCAGCCATTCAAGCAGAGTTCAGGTTCGTCCTTTTGAGGTTCTGTTTCCATGACCAAAACAAAGCACAGCAACGATGATAATGTTGGTGATGAATCTTGCTCCAAATGATTATGCTCAATTAACAACATAGTCCAACTCACCTGTCCTATACCTATCCAGTAGCTGCTAATACTTGCCCAAAGAGAAGTATGACAACTCTCAAAGGGAGAAATTCTAAATGAGCAGAAATGGTCATGGATGCACACACACACACACACACACACACACACACACAGCCCCAACTTCTTCATGAATATAAAATATTACTAAGACTTAGTTTATAAGGATAGAGAATCTCCAAGCCCTGGGCTATATAAACCCTATGAAATCATTTGTCTGGCCCTGCCAAGGCAACTGCAGACAAGACTCGAAATTCAATAAATCTAGGAGATTTTTTTTCAAAGTGAAGTTCAATAAATCTAGGCCAACGAATAATGTTCAAAATATCCAAATAGCCCTTGGCAGAAAAAAAATGTTCCCACCAATGGAGCATCTGCCCTACATTAATTCATTGGAAACCTCCTGAATCTAAGTAAAGGAAATATATTCCAGAAACCATGCTCATCACAGTATCCTGGCCTAGGAGTCAGTCTTACTGAACTTGCCATGGCTGAGAGCCACCACCAAAGTGGGTCTCTGAGAATACTCATAGTATAGTCAGGCCCCTGGAGAACCTAAAGGCAAGAGAAAGAGACACTGCCCACTAGTCAAAGACCCTTCCCTGTCCAAACACTTCTTATTAATGCTCGTCATAAACAAATCTCAGAGGACTGAAAGTGTGGCTTAAGAAGCAGAGTGCTTGTCCAGCCCCGAGTTCAAACCTCAGTACCACCAAGAAGACTAAACAAACACATAAGTAATAAATATGTAGCTCAAGAAATCTTATTACTGTATTGCTACTGTGGGCATCTCAGACTTCAAGGAAACCTCATATAAGCTCTTGTAAGTCTAAAGGAAAACCCATGGGGGGCATCCCATGACTCCTCATGGTGATATCCTCTCCACAATATCATCAATCCAAAAGTTAGTCTGTCTAATGCTAGCTAAAACTAGTATTGACTATAATATGGCCTGATAACAGATGCTGGAGGGGATGTGGCCAGGAGGAATCACTACTACACTGTTGGTGGGAGTGTAAACTCCTTCAACCACTATGGAAAGCAGTATGGCAGTTCCTCAAAAGACTAAACATAGAGCTCCCCTATGACCCAGCAATTCCATTACTTGGCATTTACCCAACCACCCAGAAACAAGGGCATACTAAACCCACTAGCACAACGATGTTCATTGCAACACTATTTACCATAGCAAAGATATGGAACCAACCCAGATGTCCCTCAGTTGATGAGTGGATCAACAAGATGTGGTATTTATACACAATGGAATTCTATGCTGCTGTCAGAAAGAATGACATAGCCCCATTTGTTAGGAAATGGAAAGACTTAGAAAAAAATCATATTAAGTGAAGTAAGCCAGACTCAAAGGAACATAGGCTCAATGGTTTCCCTCATTTGCCATAATCAGTAGAAACCTTGGCCTCTTCTAGCAGAGATTTGCAATAGAGCAGAAACTTGATACATAAGGCCATATAGTATGAGGCTAAATGAAAGGACCTCTAGGATATAGAAACAAAAGCCATATAATGAGTGATTGTTGTCCTTAATGTATTATGTTATCTCTCATCTCTTTTGCTGTCCCTTGGTTATCTCATATTGTTACAGTATCTCCCTTTGTTATCTGATATATTGGATATATTTGTATTTGGTCATTTGAAATTGGATAGGGAAGGGGGGAAAACAAGATGAGAGATGAGGGTGGGGGGGAGTGAAATGGGACCAAGTCATGAGAAAGGCTATTAATGTATGTGAATTAATGCACCTTCTATCTCGTGAATATCATGTAACCCTTCTATTAATTACAATAAAAAATATATGGAAAAAAAGCAAAACAAAAATTTCATTAATATTTACAGAATGCTAAGGAAAGCTTTATCAGAAAATACTAAATATAGGGAGAATCAAATGCTTTAATTTGCCTTCCTCTGTAGATTGTTCTCAGTATAAATAAAATAACTAAATACTAAAAAAAAATATGGCCTGATAACAGAGCTCAACATGATGTCTGCATTCAGGTGTGTTGTAATTGTAGTAAGCCTCATTCCTTCCATGATTGCCTCATCTAAAATATGCCCCATAGCAACACACCACCTCATTTTAAACATTTCTTCTCTTTGATGTCACCTTCTCTAAACATACACTACTAAGTATCTCAATGTAAGACAGAATTATTGCAGTGGAAAAATAAATAAATAGAAGTCTCAGAATCAAATCTCACTACAGTTCCTCTTATTATTTCTTATTTTAAACAAGCCAAAAGCCATGCTGTAGGTGCTTATGTCTATAATCCTAACTATGCAGGATGATGAGATCTGAGGATGGAAGTTCAAGCCTGTCCCCCAGTACCAAGACAAAGAAACAAACAGACTCAAGGAAATATGCATTCTGCTCATTGCAAAGTTTCTATAGAATGTGCCTGCATTAGAAAGAATGTTCAGTTCAGGAGGCTTTTCTGTAGGCTCTGTGTGTGTGTGTGTGTGTGTGTGTGTGTGTGTGTGTGTGCGTGTCTGTGTGTGTCTGTGTGTGTGTGTGTGTGTGTGTGTGTGTGTGTGTGTGTGTGTAAAGTACAAATCCAGCCTCAGGAACCAACCATTTCACATTGCAAAGCTACATCTCCCTAAAATTAAAGGCAAGAAACCAGAGCAGAGGAGACAAGTAAATATCCCCTATCCCTGTGGCACCTCCTGCCTAATGGGAATCGTAGTTAATGATCTGAATCGAAAGTGAAGTCTTGTTTTATGGAATGCTCACTCTTTGTTAAGCAAAGCTGTTTGGGCAGAGGACCATTCTATTGATTTGAAAATTGATTTTTCCCCCTTCATATAACTAAAACATGACTCACAAATCACAGCTCTTTTATTCTTCTGGCTGCAACCTCTTCCCAACTAATTCACGAAGGAATGTCTGAGGCTGATGGAGGTGCGGGAGGAGGAAGCAGGAACATTTGGACAGAGATTGTTCAAGATTCTATTCAAAGGTTTCAAGTGGCTTCCTTTGAACGTTTGGTAATTTATATTTTGAGTCCGTTGGTGTAATTATTGTAATTATCATTAATCATCAACTTCCCAGACCCAATCGAAACACCGAACATTGGAAAGGTCAAAGCAGTAGAGAATTTTACTATCCTTCACAGAAGATAGGAGGCATTAGCATTCTGAGGCTCCACTTTGTGTGACAAAGATTGTAATGAAAACAGAAAATAGCACAAGATTAATGTGTTCTCATGATAAGAATTATCATAAGGAAAGGAGAAAGGGAAGCAAAATTAACCCACTCCTGCCACAGCAGGCTTGGTGGGGAAGTATAGGAAGGGAGACCAGAGGACATGTTATGGCAGCTCAGAACTGGCACTGTCAAAGATGACTGTGCTTTCCTTCTTTGGGGAACCAACAGAACAGACTAATTCAGGAGGATGGTGTGTCTGTCACATTTTGGATATTTCATTGGATCTTTGGGTAGATTAGACAGAGATAGATTAGTCAAAGATGTAGATATCGATATATCTTTTTCTCTGCAACCCTCAAGTCCATTCCACAACTGTCTTCAAGAAACCTACATGCTCAACAGAACTTACCACCTTTTCCTTGAATCACACATGTCTCCTAGAGACAAAAGCAGGTGGTGATTGACCACCACAGCCGTATCACCAGGATTCACATCCCAGGTTAGTAACTTGTTGAATGATCCTGGGAAAGATTTTCTCCTTTCCATACCTCCACTTTCTATTCACAAAGTATATTTAGTAGGTCATATTGAAGGCAAAAGGAGGCACTATATGTAACCACTTAGGGCATAGACTGTACTAAATAAATGCCACCTTTGCTTTAAATTACAATGTCTTTGTTATTATAACATGCTGTTACGTAAGCAAAAAAGGTGCAAATGATGAATATGTCATTTATTCTAGGTATCTCCATTTCTATGACCCTCAAACAAGTAGAATATAGCCAAGGCCCATGAATTTACTCTTTAATAACTTAACCATCCAGGCATTATCCTTTTTCTCTATGTTGGTGTGATTCTTTAAACACAGAAGTGTAAAAGATATTGGAAGAGAACTGCTTAAAGCAAATCCCACTATAACAAATCAGTAAAGGCAACCAGGTCTTTACCTATCACCTAGATCGACATCCTTATCTAAGAGTGCTGTGTGAGCCCTCTCCAGCCCTGAATGCATTTCAGTGATCTGCTGCCTTACAACCAACTTTTCCCTTGGTTAATTCAGTCATCATGTCCCCATTTCTCATATACCAACGGCCTTACTGGAGCAAAAACCATTCTCAAATGTATGACTATCCTCACAGACTTCTACATGAGTTTCATCAGTGGCTTTCCAGTGCCCTCAGCCACAACTTAGATCCCTTAGGAAAATGCATGAGACCCTCTCTGGTCCAGCCCCCACATCCCCTAATCTTAGGAAGTGCCTTCACATGCTCCCTGCCCCAGACTCACCACATACCCTGAAATCCCAGGATAGTCTTCAGCCTCTCCTGTTCATGTCCTTGTGAATGCTGTGCCCTTGTCCTGAGAGGAACTTTCCTTGCTACATCTAGAAAAATCTCTCCTAATCTATGAATGACGCTGCATCATCACCTCTCTTGGAAACTATCTCTTTTCCCTTCTCCTAGTAGTTTCAACTCATTATATATCCTCACAGCACCTCAAATATTCTTCTCTTTATGTTTATGTTGTGTTATGTAATGTGTAGGTCTCTAGGCCCCTCCCCCACAAATCCATAGACTACTGAAAAAAAAAAAAAACAGACACTGTTTTCATCTCTGTGAAGTCATTACTTAGCCTTGTGTCTGGAATGTTAGTGAGACTCCATACGTTTCCTTGAGTAAATTCACACATCCTTCTCTCTCTTGCTATCAACAACTATGAATGAGAAGGAAAGTGAAATAAAATTCAGGTGATTCTCTAGGGCTTCTTATTAACCATTAAGGTGGGAAATGAGTTGGAAAAAATTCCTAAAGTTAAAAGAAAATGAAAGATTGTGAATTATCTATGCATTTCAAGATTATTCAGGGTTTTTTTTTGCATTGTCTGCTGATAGAAGACAAGGAAGGACCTGCTCATATGCACCAGCAGACTAAAGATAATTGTAGTAATTTGCAGAAATGTGCCCCTGTATAATGGAGAAAGGAATTGGAAAACATTATAAAGAAGAAAAAAATTAAAGCTAACTTCTTATGAGAACAAGGTTATGAGGGAATTATTCAGCACAATCAGTTTTCGTGGGTTTTGTTAAAGGAGTCAGCAGGAAAAGCATAAAGAACAATAAAATTCTACTGGACATCCAAAGACATGGAAGTTCAAAGTGACCATTACAGTACCCTAAAGAAGAGTTGCTAAGTTTGTCTTACTGCCAGGGGTAAATAGCCACCATGAGTACACCATTCATTGGAGCTGTGTCAATGGATGGTCTCTGGGCTGGGCTGAAAAAGTAGTATATTTATTGTAGTAGGTGGATTGTATGTTTATGTAGCTAAGCAGTGATATTAGAAATAATCTACCTCAAGGTTAAGAAGAGAAACACAACTGGTAGCTAGAAAGTTCCTCTTGAAGCCTGGGGAGAGATACAAGGTCAGAAACAAGAAAACTTCAGGGATGAAGAAAAGCAGAGAATGGATCGCAGGCAGAGGCTGAACAACAACAACAACAAATTGGAGGATGAAGCATGTAGGCCAGAGGATGGATGTTTATGAGCTGCATCCTGTGTAAGTACATTTGCTTGGAGCTCATCAAGAAACTGTTTAGAGAATAACAACATTACTGTTTCCTTCAAGTGAACAGGTTGCTCAGCTGTGCAAGGAAGATGTGATGAAAATCAGTCATGAGAACAGATTACAGAGCAATGGAAATCATGGAAGGAGAGACCAGACAACAGCAGATAAGCAAGCTGGGTGCCAAAAGTGGGTCAGATCAACAGATTTACATCAATCATCAGTCTTTTCCTATAGATCCGGTGAAAACTGCTCTCCCACCCAGACAATCACTCCCAAACTCTTCTCAGAGCCCTCCCACACTCATCTCAACTGTCCTCTATCTGCCTTCCTCTATTCTATCTTTGTCAGGTTGAGGAATTTATCGGATGGCTCCTTTGTTTTCAATTCAGTGTCCCCATTAGATGCTGTCTCCCAGTTCACTTTCCCTGGGCTACATGATCCACAGACCCTTTGCTTGATCCAGGATTCCAGATCTTACATCCTGGTCAGGCTGAGGGGGGCAAAGAGAGATGTCTCTCACCTGAGTATTACCAGGTCGAAGAAGAATGTCAGAACAATAAGAAGTGGAAAAAAATACTACTAGCTTTCACAATAAAGGATTTGTGGTGGTTGTAAAAGAAAATCCAGCTTTGAAGAGTAAGATGGATGTTGCATTACCTGCTTATGCACAAAAGGTTGATATAAAAAAAGTTCACTAAAACCTTTTCAGTTGTGTATTTGCTAATCGATCACACAAGAAGCTGAACAATCAACTTAGCGTACGAGAGATTGGGGCTTGCTGTCTCTAACATTTCAGTTTGCAGTGACTTGGATATTATGCTCTGTTTTGGACATATGGTAGGACAAAATATCACAACAAAAGATGAGAGTTAATTAAGAGAGGAGTTAAGTTGTTGTTGTGGTTACCCACTTTCCTGAGGATAGAATTAAGGCAGAGTACGGAGGTAAAAGTTCTTTTCTTTCCCTCTTTCTGAAAATGTAATCCAAAATCCATTCATTAGGATCATTTAGGTTGGCAGTGGGGAGCCACCATCTCTCAAGGCTGGTGTTAGAGTCCTTGGCAATGAAGAAAAGGAGTGAAGCTCTACTTGGCACAGGCATAAAGGGAAAATCAGCTTGTTTTCTACCTTTAGTCAACAGAGGAGACCACATGGACGCTGCTCAGATATACCTGTGCTTGGCTTGATGCTTTGTTGTTTCTGCCTTGAAACTCTGAAAAGTTTTGATCTAGGTGTCTGTGTGAATGAAGTTTCATAAAATTATGGAGCATACATACAAACAAAATTGATACATTCAGAACTCTCTGGACTACTACTCCATTACAGCATTTGTCATCTCAGTTGAGGACAATATTCCAGTACATTTACAATACATGGAAGTCAGTGAGAGCAAGTACATGGTGTTATATGTACAATGAAGTGTGGGTGGGTGCTGGCATCAGTACTTCCTGTTAGAACTTGGTTCAGGACCTGGTTCTAAAGACAGAAAGAAGACAATAATGCTTTAAGAAGCACAAATAAACAATTCTGACTTCTATATATTAGCCAATGATTTGCACTCAAAAGGATGACATCAGGCAAAGAAAAGAGAATAGTTTCCTTAAAAGAGATATTCACTGGGCACAAATGGCTCACACCTGTAATCCTAGCTAAGAAGGAGGCTGAGATCTGAAGATCATGTTTTGAAGCCAGCAGAGGCATAAAAGTTCCCTTAAATCAGAAATGGTGCTGTAGTTCAAAGTGGTAGACATTAGCCTTGAGAATAAAGAGCTCAGGGGTAGCGGTTCAAGCCCTGAGTTCAAGCTCTACAACTGACTAAAGGAAAAAAAATCTTTTTCTTTAACCCTTAAGACGTAATAACAGCATGTGAGTAAAGCAAGAATAACTGTATTTCCAGTTAGTTATGATTTCTGCAGTATTTCCATTCTTCTATAAAATGCATGTGTATTTGAGTTGTGTGATTTGAGACTTTTCACAGCAATTAAATGCTCTTACATTTGCATTTACTATAGAGATAAACTTCATGGCAAACTTCATGCTAATAACAACATTATTTTTTAGCTTAGATGGTTAAATAGTAAAGTGAAGGCATAATAGCAAATTAAGAGAGATATCATAAAAGAAAGGAAAAACCTTGTTCTTAGCTTTTTGATTTTATGGCAATTTATTTCCTACATTTTGTACAAGGGTATCCATATTTTCATTTTGTACTAGATTAAAGCATGTAACCATCCCTCTTGGCTAATTTTGGCATGAATTTAAGTCTAATTTTTGCCTAAAGATTCCTTAGTACATTTTGTATTTGTAATATGTTCCTCTTGCTCAAATACAACCCATAACTCTTCGCTCCTATCTCCAGATCTGGAATAGCATTAGCCTGAGAGCTAGAATCCAGAACACTTATAAGTAAAACAAAGCAATAAAACCTCTAAATATCCTTGAGGGACAAGAAATTTTACATCTTGGCCAGATTTTTTTTTATTTCATTATCTCTACAGAATATGGCCAACTCTGTTTGCCTAAGTATCAGGAGTAGTGAAATGCCCAAATAATCAGATCAGTTGCAAAATTAAATTGACTTCCAATCTAGGCAGTAATTTGCCATTGTACATGTTGTAGAATGAACAGCAGACTTATAGTCAGAACTAGTTTTGGCACTATTTAAGATGACTTGTTTTCATAGTAACAAAACTGACACCCAAGAACTGCTCTTAGAATTATGTGAAATTACATAGACCAGCATATCAAAGTTGCTTAATAATGAATATTTATTTGTACTTGTTCACTGGTCAATTATGAATCACTTTCCAAATAGCTTGGTATAATTTATATCACAGTCTATTGCTTCCTTCAATCTAGAGACAATTTAAAAAGTAATGTAGCCATTGTAAATTGCCTTATGAAATAATGCATACTAAGAAACTACACATATGGCTTATTGCAATGATTATTCAGAAGAGTTTAAGATATACCCTGAATTAATCAGGCTCCTTGCCCTTTCCTTCTTGCCTTTACCATTTTTCTCAAAACTTCAAATCTGAACATTTCCTTTGTTCTTCAGAAACCATGGGAACTAATCAAATCCTACTGCAGTGTTTCTAAACCTCGTCTGTCAGTTCACTGTTATGCTCTTTTTCCCACCTGATCAAATCAACATAGAGAAACGTCCAGGCTTGTAAAATTCATAGGCAGGAATGGACTCACCCGCTGACAAAATGATAACACTAGCTAGAGATGACCACAACTAGAAAGAGATTGCTATTGCATTAATTTGAGCAGAGGGATCTTTCAGTGGCATAGGATTAAATGTTAAAGGTATAGTAGTCCCAAATAATTGTCACATATGCACATTTTCCAAAGAAATCATTTTCTAAATGCCGTACTATGATATAACATTTTGCCCTTGGTTTTATTTCAAGAAGATAGGGTACCCAACACAAATGAATCAGATCAGAAACATACACAAATACACAGAACCTTAACTCCTCATTTACAACTTTGATCAGAGCACTAATTTTGGCTTACACTTCTAATAGTTTTCTCTAGGGCAGAAGAAAGACACACTAAGGGATATGAGCTTAAACTAGAAAGGATAGGTAGATGATTTACATGTACCATGTAAATGCGATCTTTTGTAGTTACATCTCAATTATTTATGATATTAAGGGACAGGATAGCATGGCTGAAAGAATCATAGCATCTCGGGGTTGGAAGAGCTTAAAGGTCAGGCAGTTCAATCACTCAGATGATGGTTAATTTAACTCCATAGCATTCTTCCCATACCAAGAAGACTTCCAGCATGTGTCTCAATATCTTTAGCGATAGCAAAAGGCTAGCTCATTTCATCCTTGAATAATTCCATTAAATTTTGGCTCAATCTAAAGGACAAATCTTCCTGTCCCTCTGTGACTTCTACACCTATTCTTTGGGAGTGAAATACAAGTATCATGATCTTCCCATCTTTGTACTCGCAGTATTAATTAAAACAGACAACTAACAAGTATAGACTTTTCATTAATAGTTACTTGCTAGAATTGAAACCTAGTGATAAAAATGGTATCAGTCAATTTTCTTTCATGAGATTGCACTTCTTTATCATCCTAGTATCTTTTCACTCAAGGAATTTTGCCATCATCTCTTTCTAATTTTGCCTCTCCAGAATGAAACAAAACATTGTAAGTTTGGTTTCTGTAGGTACAAAGCACTCATAAAAATTCCATCAACCTACAGACATTTTAATCACTAGTGGTTTAGTCTTAAATAAGCCTGTATCAGTGGATACCTTCTTCTGAAGGACATTGAAATTAAACCATATCCTTCACCAATTGTGACTGCTACATGAAAAAAAAGCATGCTTTTCTGAGCTATAGAATGCGTTTACTTTTTGTCACATAAGCACAGAACTTCAATGTAAGCTTATTTGAGGCTGGAAACTTCTGAAAGCAGAGGGCACTATATCAGGCTAAGTCTGACCCTGCAACTGTTCATTATTCTGTGATCTTGACAAAGACCCTTCACTTCTCTGAGTCTCACATTTCCTTGTTAATAGAAGATGAAGTGTCAATTATTTAATAATTTTTAGAAACAATTGAAAGGGTGAAGGTGCCATT
The DNA here is from genome assembly GCF_031878675.1 of Megascapheus bottae. Taxonomy (NCBI): domain Eukaryota; kingdom Metazoa; phylum Chordata; class Mammalia; order Rodentia; family Geomyidae; genus Megascapheus; species Megascapheus bottae. The sequence goes on along the minus strand of NC_143522.1, from coordinate 54,745,062 downwards.
ACTCAGTCAAGGAATGCTAATTTGACATAATGTTTTAGACACATCAAGCTGGATGTCTACTAGACAACAAATCAAAATATTAGATGTCGTTGACCAGGAAGCAGAAAGCACATGCCAGCAGAAAGAAAGGTCTAGGATGAAGATATATATTTGGAAATTTTAAAGTTTTGAAGCATAATGTCACAGGAGTTAATAGAAGGTTCTTAGAGGAGATTAGAGAGAAATGTACTTAAGCCTTCTTGTATCAGCAAGAAAGCAAGAGACACTAGAAAACAAAACAATAGGATCAGAGGAGACCAATGAGTATAAGCTGTTTCAGGAAAAAGAACTTAATTACCACAACCTTCTGTCAAATCCTGCTGAGAAGAAGAATAATGGAAGGGATTCTGCAATCTTCATCTACAATCTCCAGCTCTCTGCTTTCTGTACTGCAGACCCTACTGAAGTGTTATTATTTTACATCTGAATCTGTCACCCAAATTGTTTGCTCCATCTTCCAAATTCAATAGTTTGACTTAATCACTGATTTAAAATGAAGTTATGACAGACACATAAGAGGTAACTCCCACCTGTTAACACTGATTGGATATTCTACATCACTTTGGTATGGTTGCTGAGTCAAATGTGAACATTTTCAGGGTGATAATGCTGCCATATTGATCCAAGGAATAGCAGAGATCTGATAAAGAACATGTTACTTGTATGTGGTTAGTTATCTATTTTTTACTATAGTATGTCTAAATTAAAATTGAGTATACCTGATATGAATTTTTTCCATGTGAATTTGTGCAGATTCAATTTAGGCTTTAATTCTGTACTGAAGATCTTCACAGTATTTTGTCTTCTTTATTCGAGATACCTGTTTATATCATTTTCTTTTATTTTTTCTCTTTCTCTTTTTTCTCTCTCTTCCTTTCCCTCTTTCTTCCTTTCCCTCTTCCTTTCCCTCTTTCTTTCTTCCTTTCCCTCTTTCTTTCCCTCTTTCTTTCTTTCTTTCTTTCTTTCTTTCTTTCTTTCTTTCTTTCTTTCTTTCTTTCTTTTTCTGTCAGTCCTGGGGATTGAAATCAGAGCCTGGGCACTGTTCCTGAACTTTTTTTGCTCAAGGTTAGGAGCTACCCCCTTAAGCCATGGCTTCACTTTCAGCTTTTTGGTGATTAATTAAAGATAAGATGTCACAGACTTTCCTGCCCCAGCTGGCTTCAAACTGCAATCCTCAGAGCTCAGCCCCCTGAGTAACTAGGATTATAAGTGTAAGCCACTAGCAACTGTCCACTTTTTAATCTTTAACATTCTTTGCTCCTTTTGAAACATAACTAATCAGAAAGAAGCTTGTTCATTTCTTCTTCTTACATAGTTCTTTTCCCCTGAAATATATTCCATAGGCCAGGAAAAGATAGCTCACAGCTATAATCCCAGTTTCTCAGGAGACTGAGATCAGGAGAATGGTAGCTCAGAGTCAGAATGAACAGAAAAATCTATGACATCCCATCTCAAAAATCACTAGCAAAAAGTTAGGGTTGGAGGCATGGTTCAAGAAATTAAGAACAAGTCTTGTAAGTGCAGGACCCTGAGTTCAAAGTTAGTTAGATAGATAGACAGATGGATAATAGAAAGATAGATATACTTGTATGTGTACATGTTATAGTGAAGTTAATTTAATCATCAAAAATATATTTCTAGACCTCTAAAAGCATTTGAAAATGGCATGCTTCAATATTTTCTCTAAATATATTGAAAGCTAGTGTTTTTTAATTTAGTGTGTATAATTTTCTATGCCAAGGCTTCCCTTATGAGATTATAATAAATCCAACTGGTTTCTTTCCCCTAACAATTCCATATTTCCATTTAATCAACTGATTTAGATTTTGTATGAAAATAACCTCTGTCAATTACTATGGCATATTAAGTCTTACATTATTTTATGGGACAGGACACCTGTCAGCTATCATATACAAGCTTTAGAAGATGCCATGCTTTTATTTAATGTGATTACTAATATGTATTTAGCATTCAAGAGGCAGAGGCAACAGAACTGTGAGTTCAAGGCCAGCAAATGCTATATAAGATGCTTTCTCACAAAAACAAAGAAAAATAAAATAAAAAGTAGATAAATTAATAAAAATCCATAGTCTGTTGGGGGCTGAGTAATGCCATGTCTAATAACTTTCTGCTGAGACGAGGCAAGGTGCAAGAGGCAGGGCGCAAGACTTGATTACCATTGGTTACAAACGTCTTATTATCACTCTCTGCTGGGACCTAGAGTGAGGGTATATTAGCTTGAGGGACTTCCTCAGGAGGGGGGTTTTTTTGGAGGGAGAAATTTTCCTGCCTTGATGAAGCTTTTTGTGCTCTGGGGAAGGAAGGCTGAGTGCGGGAGGTTGTAGGTCCTTTCCTCTTGTTGCTTGTCCTGGTCAGGGTGTGTTTTTCCCCATCCCTCCTACTAGTCGAGAGGGACCGGGATGAAGGACCCCGACAATAGTCATAATTAATTTTCATTGGTTCCAGTTTTTTTTAATTCATATCAAGAATATGTTGTCAATTTCCTTCCAGATACTGGTGGCTCATGCCTATAATCCTACCTTCTCAGGAGGCTAAGATCTGAGAACCACAGTTCAAGGCCAGCCAAGGAAGAAAAGTCACTGAGAGACTCTTATCTCCAATTACAAAACCAGAAGTGGCACTGTGATTCAAGTGGCCGAGTTCTGGCCTTGAGCGTAAAGAAGCTTAGGGACAGCAGCCAGACCGGGGATTCAAGCCCCGCAACTGATAAAAGGAAAGAAAATGTTTTTAAAGAATATATTGCCAGCCAGGCATGATAGCTCATGTCTGTAATCCTAGCTACTCAGGAGGCTGAGATCTGAGGATCAAGCTTCAAAAGCCAGCCTGAGCACAACAAAAGCCATATAATGAATGATTGCTGTCCTTAAGGCGCTATGTTATCTCTCATCTCTTTTGCTGTTCCTTTGTTATCTCATATTGTCACAATATCTCACTTTGTTATCTGATATATTGGATACACTTGTATTTGGTTACTTGAAATTGGACAGGGAAGGGGGAAGACCAAGAGGGGAGGTGGGGGGAGGGTAATGGGGACCAAGACATGTGGAAGGGTATCAATGTATGTGAATTAATGCACCTTCTATCTGGCAAATATCATGTAACCCTTTTATTAAATACAATAAAAAAATAAAAAAAAGGACCTAAGACTCTTATCTCCAGTTAGCCTCTAGATAACATGAAGTGGGGCTTGGCTCAAGGGTAGGGCGGTAGCCTTGAGCTGAAGAGCGCAGAGACAAAGCCAAGTCCTAAGATAGGGTGGTAGCCTTGAGTTCAGGGACAGCACCCAGGCCGAGTTCAAGCCCCATGACCCACAAAAAAAAAAAAAAAGAATATGTTGCCAAGTTCCTTTTGCAGATTAGGAAATTCACAGAGTCTGTAAAGGCTGTGTTCTCTGGCAGTTAAGAACACAGGTTCTGAAGTCAGGCACTTTGGATGAGATCTGTCTTTATCATCTCATACATGGGATAAGACAGGTCAACTCATTGCAGTACATGCCTCTGTCTCCTCATGGAGAATAAATGTGGATCACAGCAACACAAATCCTATAGAATGGCTAAAAGAACTGAATAAAACTAGCTGCATAAATATCCTTGCCTAGAGCCTGAGACACAGTAAGAGCTTAACTAATGGCATCTGTTGATAAATTTATCTCTTTTGCTCCCTCCAGGGTTTTCTTCTTTGCAGCAATTTCACCCATCTGTATATGAAACACAATGGGTCTAAAACATTGATTCTTCGATCATATTTTTTATGACAGAAGTCAATAGAAAACACTCTTCAGACTGTACACACGTATATTATATGTATATGCACATGTACATATTCCTGTATTCATTAAGCTTTCCCACATAACTTTATTCTTTCTCAGTTTTAGCCCTCCAAAACAGCTTCCTAGGTCTTACTCTAAAATACTGCCATTACCTCAGCAGAAGTTAGTAGTCCCAGAGTGCTATATTTGCAAAATAGATTCAGTGTACTAATTGGTCAAATGTCCACTGTATACTAGCTTTTTCTGGTACTAAGAACATAGAAGTTAACCATTGGGATCCTTGGTTTTTTTCTGGAAATAGATTATTAATTTGTATGATTTTCCTTAAGTTTCTGATATAACTCAAGTTGCTCCTCTAAACTAGTATATCTGATACTTCCATTCAGTGAATTGTCTTTGGAAAAATATCATGCACTCATAATGATATCAATTCCCTTATGTAATATCTTGTAGTTTATTTCTATTATTTTTCTACAATGAGCAAAAAATTTGCAAACACTATACAAAGAATTTTCTTGAAACATTAAATTGCTGTCATACACTTAAAAATTCCAGCTCAGTGAACCCCAAACAGGGTAAACCCCAGGAAAATCATACCTATATATCATGGGCAAAATGAGGAAAACAAAAGATGAGAGAAATAATCTTGAAAGTATCCAGAGGCAAATACCACATTACATGACAATAAAACTGTCATTTTCTCATTGGAAATCAGGACTACAAAATGGTTGAAACAACAAACATCTCTAAAGTACTAGAAGCAAACAAACAAACAAACAAAAAGAAAAAGAAAAGCTACCAGACAAAATAAAGAAATCTATTCCAATACAGTTATCACATCACTATAATCCCAGAAATACTGGTAGAAGGACCACTGATGTGAGTCCAACCTGGAATACAATGCTAGACCTCGTCTCAAAAAATAAATCATTTAGTGGCTGGAAGTTAGCCTAGTGGTGGTAGAGTGCTTGCCTAGCATGCAGGAAAACCCGGGTTTAATTCCTTGGTACCACATATATAGAAAAAAGCTGGAAGTGGTGCTGTGGCTCAAGTGGTAGAGCTCTAGACTTTAGAAAGCTGAAGGAGAGTGCTCAGGCACTGAATTCAAGGCCTAGGACTGGCAAAATAAATAAATAATTTAAAAATTAAAATATAAGAGAATTAAATAATAAGTATTATTTGCTGTTGTTGTTAGAGTCCTTGTTAGGGCCTGAGTGCTGTCCCTGAGCTCTTTTCCTCAAGGTTATCACTCAACCACTGAGCCACAGTTCCATTTCCAGCTCTTTTCATAACAAATTGGAGATAGAGCCTCATAGATTGTCTGCCTGGGCTGGCTTTAAACCACAATTCTCAGATCTCTGCCTCTTGAGTAACTAGAACTACAAATGTGAGCTACCAGTGCCTGCTCTAAGCAGACACACACAAAAAATAGCAGTGAAAACATCCTTCAATATGAAAGAGAAATGAAAACATTTTCATGTGAAGAAAAACTTTAAGAACTTGTCACTAGTAGAACTGCCCTAAAGGAAATTTCAAAGTGTATTAACTGAAGAGATAGAGCGTTAAAGGGAAATATGGAACTTCAGTAATGAAGGAAGAACATTAGAAACAAAAAATATTCTGAGAAATGGATTCAAAACCATTTTGAGCCCAGGGTCTTGCTATGTTGCCTAGGCTACTTCCCAGCCTCAACATTCCAAATTCCTTGGACTACCAGTAAGCTCCACTATACCAGGCATGTGTAATTCTTAAATGAAAAAAATAAAATAAAAGAATCATCTAGGAAAGGGCTTTATATATATATAGATGTATCATTTATGAAAGAATTCAGAAGACTTACATTTTATTGAAATGATAAAATATTAACTACATATAGACAAGAAGGTTTGCAATATATATTATATAAATATAAATATATATTTATATAAAACCAATTCAAACTTGGTGTAAAATTTAAAAAAACTAGTATATGGGTAAATTAAAATGAGATACTCTAAATATTCAAGGTGTCCAAGTGATAACAAAATAAGTAACAAGAAAATAAGACAAAAATTAAAGCCGGGCATGGGTGAATCATTACTGTAGTCCTAGCTACTCAGGAGGCTTAGACCTAAGGGTCATAGTTAAAAGCCAGCTGGGGAAGGAAAGTCCATGAGACTCTTTTATCTTCAATAAAAGAGCACAAAGAGGCACCCAGGCCTTGAGTTTAAGACCAGGTTAGGCAAAAGGAAAAAAGAAAAAATAAATACTAGGTGGAATTAATATAAAGACAGTATCTTAGAGTTAAATACAAACATATCTATGTTTTTCTGTATCTAAGGGCTTTAAATATGCCAATGAAAAAAAAACAAAGATTATTAGATTCAATTAAAAATAAAATGATATGCTGGGCACTGGGGTCTGACATTTGTAATCCTAGCTAGTAAGAAGGTTGAGATCTAAGGTCTGCAATTCAAATCCACCATGGGCTGGAAAGGCCACAAGACTCTTGTTTCCACTTAAATATTAAAAAAAAACCCTGGAAGTAGAGATGGCTCTCAAGTGGTAGAAACTAGCGAGGGCAAAGCTCAGGCCCTGAGTTCAAGTCCCAAGACCAATGTGCATGTGCACACATGCACACACACACACATATTTGTAGTCTCTAATTATATCTAGGGTATTAGCTCCAAGTTTTGCTTTAGTTGCAATAATATAATAAACTGTCTTAAAATGTATACAAGAAAATACTATGCAAAGAATACTCTTTGGGCTACATTCACATGATAAAATGTAATTAGCAGAATAAGAAAAAGCTCCAACTATGAAGAAATGAAGTCACATAATGCAGAGATTAGTCAATTCTCTAAAAAGTTACAATAAGTCAACATGTGTATGTGCCTTGACTCACAGAGCTCAGAATGCATGAAATAAACACTGATGGAACCAAAAGAAAATAGCTACATCTACAATTATTCTTGAGATTAAACTGTCCTCTCACACTTCATGTATCACCTATAGTTCAAGAAAAAAACAACAGTCAATCTAGGATGTTTATAGAGAAACACTCAAACAAGTCAATATGATGTTTGTGGAATATTCTAACCAATTTCCTTTCACGGGCATTTGCTATATTATTTGGACATACCATATCCTGGGGTATTTGGAAATAACATACATTTAACCTACCTGACTGCCTCTTCAGTATGCTCATACACATGACATTGGATAGGCTAAACCTGATTGCTCCAACAAGGCCCGCCAATGAATGAGTGACTAATTTGAGATTCAAGTATATTTATTTGTTATCCAAAACATAACACTTCTTGGCTAGCCATCTCACAAGTTCAAATTTATATTATATATGTATATACACATGTATACATGTGTGTATATATATGTGTATACATACATACATACATATATATGCATGTATATATACATATAGGTACATATTTATAATTGATCAGTTGTGGGGCTGGAACTCGGCCTGGGAACTGTCCCTAAGCTCTGCAGCTCAAGGCTAGTGCTCTACCATATTAAATATATTGTTAAAACTCTAAAATGCATAGAACTCTTTTTAGCAAATACGATCAACAAAGGATGTGTTACCCATGCATTAAACATGCTCTTTTCAGAAGGAAATTTCATTTTCATATTGCAAGTTACTTTGGACACTTGAAGGTAATTATGACCTTGGCATTCAAAACTATCTCTCAATCTACGGTTTCTACTGAGACAACTTTATTACAATCATCTGGACTATGATTATTACTTTTCCTGACCACTACAATCTTCAACTATAAGCTCTCTTCCACCAGCTCTTCACCCCTTTCATATCTCAGATCCAATATGATCACAGTACCCTTTCTTGATTAATAATAAAAGGAGCTTAGGGTGTGTTTGATCATCTTCAGCTTCCTGGTGCTTGTCAAATACTCGTGTTTTTACAAGACGTAGTTTTCTTGTAGGGCGTGAGAGTGTGCCTGCATAATTTTTCATCAAGGCAATAATGTAAGATCCTAAACCATGAGCATTCTTTGCGAGTCCCTTAAGTGTGGTGTAATTTGGAACGAGCAATCCATTTCGAATTCAGAAAATTAAAGGGGAAATAGCCAAGCAGGAGTTACAAGAACAGGCCTGACTCCCACACCTGCAATTTCAACCAAATGACATAAAATGCCAAGCCATTATTCTTCCAATTTAGCTTCCTCAGCTTTCATGTTCAAAACCAAATTTATTCTCAGAGTAATCAAATCAGATAAGGACTGTGGAGGAGAGCACGGCAGCAAGCTACATGGAGGTGGGGAGGGCGATGGAAATGCTAACGATGCGTGAGGAAGGAATACTTGGAAGCTCCTGGTCTTTCAACGTTCAGGTTATTTTATGGAGCAGATTTTAAAATGACTTTTCCAGGTTTGTTTAATTGGAGTATCAGAAATCCTTTCATCTGTTTTGACAATTGTAATGATGATCTGCAGCCAGTACCGTGTTGATATTGTTAGAGACTGGAAGCATCCATATTGATGTTCCGGCTACAGCAAATTTAAAAGGCCACGAGCAGCTAAAGGCCGATTAGCCGTGGAGAACATTAGCTCCGATTCTTCTTCGACAGAGCCAGACGTTACGTCAAGCATGACAAGCCACTCTAGCATAAAAGTATTAGCGGCTTCTCAGTCTCAGGCTTACCCTTCAGTTATTTCATTAAAATCCAAAATCATGTTGACCTAATTTCTGGACAGGTTTTGAAGACAGCAAGAGATTGTTTCTTTTATACCTTGCCTGCCCTTTCCTCTTCCATCCTACAGTAACACTGGGAAGCTTGCCAGGTTCAAGTCAATCCAAGGAGCCAAGCAGCCCTGTGCTTGGAATCAAGGTAGAAGCACTGGCTTTAAACACTTTCTCTTCTCATCTCCCATCGTACTCACTGAGACTCTTCATTGGCATGAGAACTTTCCATCGCAGTAACTCTTAATGTCCTTGGGGGAAAGAAAGCTACTCAGCATTCAGCAGAGAAGCCGAACCGCCTGGGTTGGCCTCATTATGTAGGCCATATGCAATAAGCTACGGTACCTAACAGCTGCTGGTGGTAGGATTAGGCGAAAATATTTAATTTGATGCTGGAGCACGTGTGCATGATTTCAGCTGTAGCTCTTACCTGCTCCCTAGGGTACGTGTGTTAGCTATATATGTAGTATAACGCAGAAATCATTTAATTGTGTCAACACAGTGTTCGGATGTTTGTTTAAAGTAAAAATTAGTTTCTGCAGCATAAATTGATTAGTTGACAGGCTATTTGACTGTCACAGAGGCTACTAGATACAAAGGAAAAAAAATTGGCTTGGTTAATGTGAGCAGGGAGTGGGGAGGGAGAACAACTCCTCTGAGAACAGGGGAAATACATGCAATGTAAATTCAGATTAGTCTTTGTGTTCTGTAAATCAATAAAACAACAGGGAAGTGTGGAGAATAGGCTAGATCATCTATCAAACTGGTTTTTATTGTGTTTCTATTTCTATCCCTAGTAAACACGCGCCTTCAGTTTCCCGTGAATAAAAGCATTTGACAAAGGAATAAAAATGGACTGGAGTTCACTGTAGATGCAGTGCCAATGACAAAACAGAGGGGGCGGGGGAGGTGGCAAGGAAAGATGAGAATCCGAAAGGCTGCTTCCTGAAATCTGGAAGCCAGATCATTTTGAAATGCTCAGGTGGCAGGTGGAGAAAGTGAAGATAGATTTTGGATATCTTTTGCAATGAAGACTCTGTCTCATGCAGAATACTAATCAAGTTTTTGTTTTGCTTTGTTTTGCTTTAAATAAAGGCAAAAACCACATTGTCTTAACAGCTTTAAAAGAAATAGTGGCACACACACACACACACACACACACACACACACGAAATCAGTTAGAAAGGCAAGACTTTCCCTCATAGCATGGAATCGCAAAGAAAATTCCTAAGGTGCTGAAATCAGAAGGGCCTTCCTCTCTCTCTTAAAACCTGTCCTCCCTGTGTTCTCAAGTCCCTTTCTAGAAGCAAGCATTTCCTCTGATTGCTTTAATTGAGGGAGGCCCTTTCATCTGTGGTGACAGTTTGCATTGTTGTTGTGTTCTACCTTTGGGTGCATACACAATCTTATTCTAAGACCGCCCACCCCAGGCTGCTAGAGAGCACCACGACAGAGGAAGAGCAAGGGAGAGAAAATAAATGCTGGTTTCAGAACCAAGCCGCAGCACCTTGTACTGCAGAAGTCCAGGCGAGCAAGTGAGGGAAAGCGGTACAAATCTTCCTTCAGAGTGTTTGAAAGATGGGAGTGTCTGTGTGGCATTATCTTCCCAGGTGCCCCAGATGGCACAGTGTACTTCTAATGGAAAACCATTCATCTGGCCCAGGGACTGTATGTGTCGTACATCACGATGGTTCATGGAGGAAACGAGCTCAGACAGCTTCAACAGAAGGCGCAGGGCGTGCGGTTGTGAAGGGATAATGGAAGAGAGGCTCGAAAGGGCAGGAGAATGAGTCAGAGCAAGAGAAAGGAAGAAGGCTGATATTTCTATGTAATTCCCCAGGATCCACTCCTTCTGAGGTTGGCAATGAAAAATAACAACAACAATTCAATTTGAAGGTGGCTCAGGGTAAATGAACCGGGGAATTGAGCTACTGGAATCTAATTAGGGACCACCACCGCCACCCCCCCCCCCCAAATTACAACTACCTGCCCAGCAGAAAAGTCAAATGGCTACAAGCGGCCAGAAGAGTTAAGGGAAGTTGGCAGAAAAAGCCTTTCAGAAGGAGGTTTGCAAACCATCCAAATTCTATCTCTAAAACTCTTAGAAAGAAGTGATTTTTTAATGCTAAATCCATAAGCACATATGTTTGTAAAGCAAATAAAAAGGGCAGGGTGGAGGATCCTGAGATGTGAAAGTCTGGAAGCTTCTCCACTCACTCTGGGGAAAGGTAGAATCTCTCTTCTCTCTGAGAACTGTAGTTCCTAAAGAAAGCTTCTTGGAAACAAGTCTCCTTCCAGCCCCAGAGACCAGCTGTTCCACATTACTGAACACTTACAACAGGGCTGAGGCTGGAAGGTGGTTGGGGGTATTGGAACCACTTTTGTTTTGGGTATCCCAGTTTTCCATTCAACTTTGTGATGTCTATTTATTCAAACTGAAACCTATCTTTGGGGACAAACATACCAGGATCTCTGAACATGGTGTATGGAAAATGGAATTGACCTGGAATAAAAAGCCCTCCATTATCTGCCTGATGCTTTCACTAATCTATGTAACTTTGGGCAGCTTCAATGAGAGTCATTTGAAACCCAGTTGTGAAATAAGGAGTAGTGTTAGATAGTCTTTAAGAACGATTCCATTTTTCTAAATCTGAGGGTCCCACTGAAAGCACACTTTTGTAGTGTTTTCTCAATGAGAAACAGACAGGCTTTGGTACAAAAGATAGGGAGTTAACCCCTAGAATAACGAAACACCCAGCGGCAGCTGTCACCTTTGAAATTGATTTTCTAGTTCTTACTTTAAGCCCTCGTTCACATGCAGCAAATCAAAATTTACATAAAAGGCAGATTGTGCATTCATTTACTGTATGATTATCACTACTGCCGATTTCTCCCCAAAGCCTTGTAACTAGAGTTGCCTACATTTCATGCCAATCCCAGAGGGCAGAAGAAAGCCAATAAATCCAAAGGAAGTAAGTGAAATGGAATGCTTTACCCTTTTCTGCTTTAGCATAAAATTTATGTTTCAAGATGTCAATTAAATGAGCAGCTACAGTTTCCTCAGTGGACAAAGGACAATCTCAGACTGTGTGTCAACCTGGGAGTCAAACACATTATCCAAAATCTAAACTTAGCTAGTAGAGGCATACTAGAATAGAAAAAATAAATAAGTCAAAACATAATTAACTGTGCCTTAGTAAGGATAGTCATATTATGTTAATCTCATATTAGGTAGCTTTCTAGGGCCATCAATGGAAAAAGAACTCAGAGAAAACAAATTTAATTTATTACCAAAGTGAGTCAAGCATACATAATCTGAGAAACTTTACTGGTAAAAGATCTGATTCATATCCCCCCCCAAACAAACACAAATGTTTGAAGCTCTTACATTCATTGGACAAATAGTTGAGACTTCTCATACAGGATATGAGCTGCTGATGATTTTGCATGCTGAAAATGTGAATCTTGTTTATGAATGGTTATTTTTTATTTGTTTGTTTCTTCCTAAATGAACTCTGCCAGAGTGGATTTGAGAGTCAATAGTCCATCAATAAAACTAGAATGATGTAAAACAGTAACTGACACCCACCATTGGTATTCTTCCTATTATTAGCTAATAAGTCACACTTCTCTCCATGTAATTCTTGCAGTTAATAAAGTGGCTCATTTAGTTGTCACCAGAACAACCTAAGTGAAAAAGACTAGATTTAAAGAGCCAGGGCAGCAGTGAGGGCAAGGCTTCGGAGCCAGAGTTTGAATCACCCTGCCAGAGAGCTGCAGATCCATCACAGTTGTTCTGAGTGTGACATTTGATTTGTAGGTTTACTTTGTAATTAATCCACACAGAATTTTTGGTAGGGAAAGGGGAAAAAGCAAAATCTCTCTTGTGTTCACTTCAATAGGTACTCAATAGCAGACCGTCAAAACCAATGCAAATATTCTAAATTTTCTGCCAATACACCCTTCCTTTTCCCTCCCCATCCCCTAACTCCCTTTAAAAACAACAAAGAATTCTAGAACTGTGTCTGCATAAATCCCCCACATAGCTTTTCTGATTTTGAAGTCACTTGATGTTGCAATTATTTGTAAATCCCCATAATTGGTTATATCAGCTACTCAAAGGTTGATGGCTAGAAAAGGATTGCTCACTAGAAATTGGTCATCCAATCCAATTAGCTTAATCATTTGACCTTAACCAGCATAATTCAGTTATTTGAATCATGCAGCAGACAGATTGGATTCAGCATTTTCAAATTGATCTTTTTTCCCTTCATGAACTTTTATAATGATATCAATACTAAATGCAATGCAAAAAAAATGGACAAACTGGCAACTTCTTAAAGGATTCTCCCCTTTGAGGATGACCAAATAGTACCCTGGGCAATAAATTTAATTGAGAAATTTGGTAGACATTTCTAAGTTTTAATAATTACATTGCCCAGTGAAGGACACAAACGTGACTCAGACCTAGTTCTACAACCACTAGTGTCCCATCATAAGAAAAAAGACAAACACATGAGAGGAGGTGTCAATGTGTGAGAAGTGATGTACCCTCTGTGGCGACAGAGGTTACGTGTGACCCCTCTGTATATTACAATAAAACAAGAAATAAAGAATACTATATTCACTCAAAAAAAAAGAAAAAGATAAATAACAGGTATTCCTGTTTGTCATGCAAGGCACAATATGATGTTAAATAAGGTTGCAAAGGACAAAAATGAGAAAAACTAACTCTAAGAGAAGAAAGGCAAAGAAGGCTTTGGCTGGGCCTTGGAGGGTATTAAAAATAATTAGGGGCAGCAAAATGAGATGCCTTCAGGGCCTAGCCATGTGACAGAAACATGAGAAGCTCAGGAGAGGAAAAGTCTAAGGCAAAGTATGCCATCAGCGCCCCATATAAAGGATTTGCAAGTCAATTTTAAAACTTGTTTCTTGGCAAACTAAATTATACCTGTGGGCATGATTTGGCCTTTCTTAGTCATACGCTCTTCATTTAGTTAGAAACAGAATGATGAGGAAAGCACTGCATATTGAATAAGCAGAGAAACTCCAGTGCAGGGGACAGGTAACTCACTGGCTGACATTCTCTTTATCTCAGACCACTTTCAGTCTTAATTCTGTAGCCTCTGGAGTTCAGACGAAAGGTTTTCAGAAGAATTAAGCCCCACCCACTGGAGCCTACCATCCATTTCCACTTCCTATTGATTCTGGCTTGGTCTAGGAATAATGACTGATATTCTTCCCCTACTCAAACTCCTCATTGTATCCCAGACTGTGGGACAAAATTCTTAATGTACTCCTGTGGTTCTAAGGTCATATCCCCAAATTATCTTTCTACATCAATGTCCTGAATTGTTTTACTAATTAGAACTTTGTGGTATATCTTGAAGTCAGGATTGCTTGCTAGGCTCTTTATGGTTCTACACAAATTTTAGGGGGTTTTGTTTGTTTGTTTATTTTATTTTCTATCTGTGACAAATATTGGTCTTTTGATAGGACTTTATTGGATCAGTGGTGAATTTGGGTAGAATGAGTATTTTAATAATATTAATTCTTTGAATCTATGAACCCTGTGAAGTCTTTATTTTTGCATGTAATTTTCTCATCTCTCTAATCAATGTTTTATACTTTTCATTATAAAGGTGATTTGCTTCCCTAGGTTAAACTTATTCAACTTATAGCTATTCCTTTTCAGCAACTTCATTGTTGATGTTTAAAAGTACTATCAATTTCTGTATCCTGCAACTTTATTGAATTTGTTTATAAGTTATGGCATTTGATGGAGTCTTTAGGTTTTTCTAAGCCAAAAATATGTCACTTGCAAACAAAAGCAATTTGGCCCTCTCTTCCTATTTGGACATACAATACTTTTTAAAAAAAATCTTGTGTTATTGCTTCGGCAAAGACTTCCAATACTATGTCAAAAAAGAGTGGCTAAGGGCCAGAAGCATGGCCTCATGGTAGACTGCTTGCCTATAGCACACATGAAGCCCTGGGTTCCATTCCTTGTACCACATACACAGAAAAAGCTGGAAGTGGTACAGTGGCTCAAGTGGTAGAGCACTAGCCTTTAGGAAAAAGCCCAAGGACAGTGCCCAGGCCCTGAGTCTAAGCCACAGGACTGGCAAAATATAACCAAAAGAGTGGCTAAAATTGGCCATCCTTGTCTTGTTCCTTGCCTTAAACAGTCAAAGATTTTCCCCATTTATTATAATGCTGACTGTTGATTTGTCCTATCTAGGCTTTATTATGTAAAGATTTGTTTCTTCTTTACCTAATTTGTTAAACATTTTTTACATAAGGGAATTGATTTTTAGTAAATGATTTTTACACAACTGTTGCAGGGATCATTTATGTCTTTCACTCAGTTGATGTGATATACTTATTGATTGATATATGTTGAAAATGCCTTTTTCCTCAGGATAAATCCTACTTGCTGCTGGTATATAATTGTTATGCTGTTGGATTAACTTTGGTAGTATTTTGCTGAGAAAATCTTTTCATCTATATTGATCAGAGATATTGGCCTACAGCTTTCTTTTTATAGTTGTGCCCTAATATGATTTTTAGGGCCAGAGTAATGCTGGCCTTGTGGAATGAGATTATAAAGGTTTCTTCATTTCTAGCAAAAGATTTTTTTCTCTTACAGGTATGGAGACAAGAAACTCAAATTCAGAGGGTCAGTTAGACCACAACCCTTCAGAAAGTTATTAAACAGGATCCCTCTGACTTTGCCTATCTGCAAACATTTCTGACTTGTGGCAGCACAATGCCAGTATCTTTCTCTCTCTTCATACAACCTTCTTCCTGATATCTCTGTGTCTTCTCCATATTCTTTTATAAAAGCATACCATGCTTGAGCTTATGGTTCAAGTTGATTGCAATTTCAAAAACCTAACAATTTGACCTATAGAGATCTTATTTTGAAGTAAAGTCACATTTATAGGTACCAGCGGTTAAGATCTGGGCATACCATTTGGAAACTCCTAGTCATCTATTACATTTAGATTTATTAAAGTTTCACCTCTGGAGTTAAATTGACAGTGTAGATTTCACTTCTCCCATTCAATGTCAATATTTCTTTGGCTATGTTATTTATTTACTTCTTATCTCTTTTATCACCTGTAAATGGATAGGTGTTTTATAAAGCAAATTTGAAACTTAAATGAATCAACTTATATAAGGTGTAAGCATCAACTTATATAAGGTGTAAGCATTTAAAAACTCTGGATCCACAACTGCAACACACTTGAGCATCTACCCAGACTATTGCAAGTCAGGATACAGTAAAGACTCTTGCATTTCAATGTCTATTGCCGCACTAGTCACAATAGCCAAGCTATAGAAACAGTCCAGATGTCCTAAAATGGATGAGTGGATCCCATAAGTGTGGAAAACATACAGAATGGAACTTTCTAATCTATTAGAAGGAGTAATATTATGTGGTTTGCCAGGACATACATAGACCTAGAAAAAAAACTATGTTAAGTGAAGTAAGGCTCAGACAGACAAATAGCATGTTTTCTCCCATATGTGGAAGTTAGATCTAAAATAAAAATATAGTTTATAATTATACATAAGACTGTATGCATACCCACAGGAATAAACGGACTGAAGGATGATAGGGGAGGAATCCAAAGTTATAACCCCTCCAAACAACTAATGAACTGTTTAACAAACTGAATACTGGGAAGTAGAAACATGGTTTTTTGAGGGGTGGGGGCACAAATGGAGGGAGGAATGGTGATTGAATGTAGTCATTATATCTTTATATTCAATGTCTAATATGCAAAAATATGACTATATAACTTGAGGATAGAGACAGGAGAGAGAATACTGTATGTAGATGAATGAAGGAAGAAGTAACTTTGATGGAGAGGTATTGAACTCATAACCTAACTTACAGAATTGTAACCTTTTTGTATAGTTATATAACAATAAAGTTTTTAATAAAATCCTCCATGCTTAGTTCTCAGAAAATGCTTGCTCTTATCATATTTATATTCTCATCTGACTTTCCAGAGGTACAGACATAGTACATGTATTGCTTTCTACAAAGGAACTTGCAGTCTTGAGAAAACATAAGCGAAATAATGAAATCTTTTTTTATCTTTTGATAAAAAGGCAAGTGCCATGGTGGAGTTGGGCAATTACACGTGAATGTGTGATTGAATTAAGGCATATTATTGAGAAATGGCATTTCATCTATCTAATCGTCAGTTTTAATACAACAGAAAAAGTTAATCCAGAAAGAGACTAAGAGTTCCTGTACAAATCACTTTCTGTCCAAAGCATAAGTATGAATTACAGTCAGTCAACAAAAATATGAAGATAGGAAATAGAGGGGAAAGTATTGTCAGTTTAAGGAATTAAAAACAGGCCAGTCTATTAAGAAAAAAGATGGGGGGGGGAGAATAGGACCAGAGGCAACAGTGGAGAAAAAAACAACAACAATGGTATGACCACAAAGCATATGCAAAGGAGTTGTATTCGTCCTGGTTACAGAGAACCAGAGAGTAACACAAGAATAAGCTGTGTGCATCTCCAGCTAATGAAAACCAAGGGTCTCCAGACTTATCCACATCAGTGAAAGTGTGCCCCTGCTTGCAACTGTGTGTATACATATGCATATACTCATTTAGAAATTTGTTTTATCCATGAATGACTAGCTAATGCTAGTCATATATCAATATAAAACACATCAAAATGCTTTGAAAGAGTAGCATAGCTAATTAGCATTTCAAGTTACTTCATTCCCAGTTTCACAACCATTTTGTAGTCATTTAAACTGGTTATTTATAATATTTTAATAGAAGAAGCATGATTTTACATTTTTTGAGATTTAAAAATATTGCGTTAACATTTCAGAAGACAGTGATGCATAGGACTCATTCAAAATTTATGTTAAATTCATTTAAATACTTACTTAAAATATCTTTCTTCACTTAAAAACATATCTGCCAAAGGCACACAGAAGCTGGGTGTGGTGCTGAACAGTTATAATCCAAGCTCTCTGAAAGTTGACGCAGGAGGACACTGAGTTTGAGGAGAATCAGCTACATAATGAGGCCCTGTGCCAGTAAAAAGAAGAAAGACACAGAAAGACAAGGCAGAAGCTACTATTGGCTGTACTTACTGAATCCTGATCTTTGATTTTTGATCCCAACCACCAATTTTATATTGGTGAACTTCCTCTCATAAATTTTTAATTTCCCCAATGCCAATCAATTGCATTGGAAAACTAATTAGAAGATAGCATTTATATATTTTTCTCCTTACCCTTTTCTATGGAGATTGCACATTATTATGCAGTTATAAGAACAATAGAAATCCCTTGCACTTTTCCTAGATTCTTCCAGTTATAAAAGTTGGGAAACTATAGTCCAATCTGACAATGTGGTAGATTCTAATTAGTACCAGAAAAGTGAGGGAAGATATTTATATACTTTTTTTTGAGGTGCTTAGGTATTAGACTCAGGCCTTCTACATGGTAGGTAAATATTGTACTCAATCCAGATTCTTGTGCACAATTAGCAAAAATTTAAACCAAATATGTGATACATATAGCAAATATGTAGCCTGGATGAAAAATATAAATGAATCTAAACATAGACAAAATCTTTATGTTCCATATTTCCTCTACATCACAAGTTTCTTTCAAAAGTGTTAATTTCTTACTACTTGTTCATATATCACTCTAACAAAAATGACCTGTTAAGTCTGACTTTTTTTTCCAAATATCTCCTGGCTAATAAACTACTAACAGAAACATTTCACAAATGATCACCAATATTTTACCTCTGTTTCTTTGTACTAGAAAATAATTTATGATATTTAAATTAAATAGCAATTAAGTATTCATTATATTATAGGATAAACACTAAACGTTGTTACAAGATATCTTTGTGGGGCCGGGAGTTTGGCCTAGTGGTAGAGTGCTTGCCTAGCATACACAAAGACCGGGATTCAATTCCTTGGTGGTACCATATACAGAGAAAAGCCAGAAGTGGTGCTGTGGCTCAAGTGGTAGAGCTGTAGCCTTGAGGAAAGCCCAAAAACAGGGATCAGGCCCTGAGTTCAGTCCCCAGGACTGGCAAAAAAAAAGTTATCTTTGTGATCCTGTTCCATCTCATTAATAAGGGAAATTATAGATTTAAAGCTTTAAAGCTTTAACTTATTAAGACAGCATTTATCAATCCCAAAGACACGTGACAACCTCATAACAGAATGCTAAGTAGTTTGGGAATCCACCTAGAGAGGACAATTCAGTGCCTTGAATCCTAAAGTGAAGTGCTAAAGCACTTACAAAGTGAATGCTACAAGATTTGAAACTAGGGCATGGAAGGTGATCTCTTGTTAGAGTGCTTGCCTAGCATGCACAAAGACCCGGGTTCAATTCCTCAGTACCACATACACAGAAAAAGCCAGAAGTGGTGCTGTGGTTCAAGTGTAGAGCTGCAGCCTTGAGCAAGCCCAAGGACAGAATGCAGGCCCTGAGTTCAAGCTTCAGGTCTGGCAAAAATAAAAGGATTTGAAACTATTTCTATATCCTATAGTGATGAAACACTGGAGGCCACAAGACTGGGAGACAAAAGACTGTAGGAAATGTTAGTGTGACAAGAAGTCTCGTCCCTCCCTGTAGGAAAGGTGGGCTCTTAGGCCAAGTGAAGAGAACTTCAGGAAAAGTTCTCAGAGCACTTTGCATGGTTCTTTTGGGCTCTGAGGTAGGTACCTGGAAACCAGCATTCTCAGTAGGATCTCCAGTCAACATAAAAACAGTTAGCTGCTTTAGGGTGGTCTGAATGTCATGAATCGTCAAGCCAAAAAATGGGTGAATTTCCCATGGGTCAACCCAATTCACCTTAAGATTCTTACTCTGAGGGGTGAGAGAATAACTGGAAATAGAACACTTGATTGAGAAAAACAGCAGAGCCAGCCATCAGTGGCTCACGCCTGTAATCCCAGCTACTCAGGAAGCTGAGATCTGAGAATCACGATTCCAAGCCAGTCAAGGCAGACAAATCCATGAGCAGAAATAGCTAAGCAAGAACAGGAGGTGCAAGCCCTGATGTGGCACAAAAGAAAAAAAAAGAATGAAAACAAAATGATGGGAGTTTAGGAAGTATGAGAGACACTCATATTGGCTGATTGTTTGCAGTGTTTATATTTAATGGATTGAACATGTATTTACTAGAGACACTTGGAGAACTGCTTGGCTCAGGTTTTCTTCCTAGAGAAAAGAGAAATAAGCAAAGTAGATTTGCAAAGTTAGTGATGACAGTGGATTCTATTCACCCAAACGCATCCATCAATCTCAGAAGCAGTGCATTGTACAGCCATATTTAGTGGCTGGGCTTCTTGAAGTTAAAGCAGACTTAGACACAGAGTGGCTACTCAGTAACTGTTTATTGTTTGACTGAGAACGATAAAACCTCTAATGAGCTTTCCTTATTCTTTTAGTGTGTTGCTGGCAGAACCCCCAACCCCAACTTTTATTGAATACACTGGATCACAGCGCTTTGGTCCTTTATGGCTTATTTTCCATTGGAGAAAACTTGTTTCCTCAGCACAGACCAAATAATGAGGACTATAAAGCTTGCTCTTTTTAAAGCATTTATAGTAAAATAATTTAGTTCTCTGCATTTGTACATTTCCCCACACAGAACCAAGTTTTCTTTGGTAGGTTGTTCAACTAAATAATGTTGTAATGAATAATGAATAACAGCAATCTACTGCATACAAGTAGATTTTCCCAGACAGTTGCATATGGTAGAAAAGTGTTTCAGAATGAGTAGGCCTGGGGAATATTCAGTGTTTAATAATGCAAAAGCAGAGAGATTGAAACTTTCTTTTGATTCAGGGCTATTGGGAAGCTGGTATGATGCTGGACAAAGAATGACTCTGAACCTTAAAAGAATGAGAAAGTCTAACAGTATAAATCATAACTCAATCTTTTGCTGGAATTGAATGAATATAATTCACATTTAATTCTCATTTTTCCTTCAGAACTAAGTGTAAGCCTCTCTTCTTCTTAGAGGGACCACAAAAGACCTACCATTTCCCTTCAGAATATAGTGGCTGTGCTTTAAGCAGGCCATTTTATCTTAAATTATTGTTTCTTGGTCATCTGATTGGAGTACTGTTTCCTTTACTACTTGTGTTTATTTGGGAAAGATGGCACAATAGTTCTATGTAATCCTGATAGAACTTTTCCTGTTCTTTGAATAAGTGTAACACTGGTTTGTTTGATTTTCTTATGTCTTATTATTTGATGGAAGTTTTGAGGAGATTGACACTTTATATTGGAATATAAGGTAATGATAAAGATACAAAAAGGAAAAAAACTGGGTCCAGGAGTTTGTCCTAGGGGTAGAGTGCTTGCCTAGCGTGCACGAAAACCTGAGTTTGATTCCTCAGTACCATATACATAGAAAAAGCCAAAAGTGGTATTGTAACTCAAGTGGTAGAGCCCTGGCCTTGAGAAAAGCTCAAGGACAGTACTCAAGCCCTGAGGTCAAGCCCCAAGACTGGCAAAAAAAAAGGGAAAAACTAGAGGGCTCTCTTTTTCCATGTATAAACGATGAAGTTGCGAGACAGAAGTAAAGATAGAGGATTAAACACATCAGTAATCTGCCAGCAAATTTTTATTCATGCAACGTACATAAAACCAACTGGAAAAATATTATTAATGCCTATCTAACCACTGCAACAGGGATGCTGATAAACAGGAGAAATTTGCAGAAAATTTTGTAATAAATGAAATATATAGTCAATATTTAAGTTTGTTCTTTAGATATTATTCACAGACACACATATATGATCAAAAAGAAAGAGTTTTGAAATTATGGGTTTCCTGTAGTTTAAAAGTCTGCAACATGACGATAGAATTATCATTCTATTTTGATCAAAATCAATTTCTCCTAAATATACACTTGCCATAAAAGCTACATTGTGCTTTAAGCACCTCAGTAATAAATAATATGTGAGCATATACAGTATACCCATGTACATACCTGGCACCCTAAAAGCAATTTAATTTCATTCCACAATGTTTTTTCTTTTACTTTTCAAATCAAAATTATAGAAGAGATTCTGTGAATTTTTTATAGTTTAATTAGTTGTAATACAAATACCTTTGGACAGAGTCTGTGTTTCTTTTATAGATCTGGAAATGCCAAGTTGAGCACGTGTTTCATGAAAGGCCCTTTCTAATTATTGTGGGCTGAATACAGAATAGGAACAGAGCATAAAGTAGGAGGAGAACGATGTTGTTATTTCAAATCACTTGATAGAGCCTCTCTGCATATGTTGCTGCAGAACTTACCTTGTGAAATCAAAAACATCAAGAAAGATTCCTCTGTTCTTAAATCAAACAAAGAAACAGGTGTGTTCAGTCTTCGTCCTTTAAAAAAAAAAATCTTGGCCATTTGGCACTGGATGACAATTCTTTCTTCACTACAGAAACAGTAATTAACAATCTTCCAATTCTTTTTCTTCCTTCAATATTCTCTAAATCACATGTTTTATAATTGCTGGAGACGACACCACCAAAGAATAAAAGACAGCAGTAAAAATAAACTAATATCCCTTGACCTCAGGTATAGGAAGCATATTGTTTTTTGAATTAATCACTGTAGAAACTGAAAACATCTTTGTGGGACTAGTTGAATCCTACTTGCTGTCTTTTCCATGGGTCTAATGTGAATTACAATTTAGAGACTGCCAGCTATGTTACTCATGTAGTATTCTGTTTTCTCATGTGCCAAAATATCTGTATGTACAGGTAAATTATGTGTTAATGGGATTTCACACTGAGACCGTTTTAACTCAAATCCCAATTTTGCTCTTTATTAGGCATGCATTTTTGGGAAAGATAAATGGAATTATCTACAACCCTGTTTCCGCACATGGAAGATGGGCATAAACATAGCCACCTCTCAGGAATTAGCTGATTAGTTATGAAATGCATTTACCAGTGTAACACAATGATCCAAAATTGTAGAGAAAAAAGCAAATGCAAAAAAAAAATATTCAAGGACAAAAGGTGAATCAATGTGAAAGGTGAATCAACAGTGATATTCACAAGACAATGTATAGGAAATGAACTTCACAACTTGGGTGGTGGTAGGAGGAGAGAAAGTGGGAGGAAAAAAAGAAACATGAGAAAGGGTAACAATATTCAAGAAGTAATGTACTCACTACCTGACAAATGTAACTATAACCCCTCTATACATCACCCTGACAATAAAACAATTTTTCTTCCTCGTAAAACCCAGGGAACACCCAAATCAGATGATATCTTATTCCTATCCCAAACTGAATAAGTCATGGATAGAAGACATTTCTGGTGTTTGAACTCAGAGCCTTTTACTCGCTAGGCTAATTCTCTGCCACTTGGCCCAAGCATGTAACCTTGCTTTTTGCTGGTTATTTTGTAAATGGAGCCCCATAGACATTTCTTCTCAGTCTGGCTCTGAACCCCAGCCCTGAAGATCTCAACCTCCTGAATAGCTAGGATTATAGGTATGATTATAAGTATGATAAAATATTTCTTGTCACTTCCAATCATTAACTCTGGAAAGCTAGACAGAGTATTTTTCTGGACATGGAAGTCTTAGAAAGAGCATTAGAATATAAACATCTTGTAAATGAAGTGTCAGGGCATTCAGGTCTCCTGCAGTCTCCCCCCCCCATACCCCAAATCACATGCCGAGGAAGATTTGAATTCAAAGGAAGAGTAAGCCCTCAGCCAGAAATTATGAGTTCTTTCAATAAACCATCCATTTGTTTTAGAATACTTGGGATCATATATGAAAATCAGAAGAAGGAAAAGAAAAAGAAAAGAAACTCCAATCCAGCTTCTAAAAGAAAATGCATATAGAAAAAAATTTAATATCAGTTCCAGAGGGGAGCTCAATGGAAAATTGGTCAAGAATCTCCTACATCATCTGGAAATTATTTTGTGTCCTAAGATAATGAAGAAAACTAGAAATGAAGCAGGGCTTCAGATTCTACCTACATTCCATGTTGTGGATTAATGCTGATAAATTTCCTTTGAGCAGCAAATGTTTGCTGAAAACTGTGGATGTGCAGCAAGGGAAAGAGCAGAGAGACGGGTAATGGTAGAGTTCAGATCATTCCAGCAAATTACAGCTTCCAAAAAGAGCGGGTCCTTTGAGAACTGATGTTCTCAGGGTACAAGTGAGGGAGTCAGAGAGAAAAAGTTCAGAGAAACCCAGAGCACCTAGGGCACAAATCTCAGAGAAAATAAGTCCAGGGATGGAACATGAGCTCCTGTGGTAAACCTTTCAAACCATCTCCAGAAATGCTTTCTAAATGTCTATGCTTCCACATGGACAGAAGACTGGCGGGTGAACTACAGTCTTGATGCCATTCAGTGTACATATGAAAAAAATGAAAGCAGGTAAACTTGAGAGGATTGATGGAGTTGGGAGAGATGGGGAGGAATGATGTCAGGGGTTACACTGATTCATCATACTCATGTATGATGTAATGAGTGACAAGATTCACCATACTCATAAATTGGTGTACAGAAATGAAGTCTCATGGACTTTTAGAAACCTCTTTTGGATGAGTATTGATAGATAATAATAAAATTTTAAAAGTCTTTGCTTCCTAGAAGCTTCGGATGATGTTCAGGGGCGCACTGGCAGACAGAAACTGCTACATTCATTATTATTTGGTTATCACTAGTCATGATTCCAATCATTTGCATTTATTGACTAAAATTTCAACATCCCCAGAATAGAAGCCCTCATTTTTTAATATATTTTATTGTAATTAATAGAAGGGTTACATGATATTTGCCAGATAGGAGCTACATTAATTCACATACATTTGATACCCTTTCACATGTCTTGATCTCCATTCCTTCCCCCCACCCCCACCCCTCATCTTGTTTTCCCCCTTTCCCTATCCAATTTCGAATAACCAAATACAAATATATCTAATATATCAGGTAACAAAGTAAGATACTGTAACAATATGAGAAGCTCTCATTTTTATATTCATTTAACTAATGAGGAAACTGAGTTACAAACTTACTCAAGACCATCAACTAAAAAAGGAATGTTCAGTGTTTAACCCAGGCAGTCTGGTCCTCAAATCTGTGCTATAGTCCTGGAAATCAGAATTTACCCAGGAAGGAGTTATGATGGTTGCTTAAACACGTATTGAAGGCCTTCAAATCTCCTTGTACTCTCTCATCACAGCATCTTGCAGCCAATGTGCATTAAGAAAAGAATGCACTCTATGTACATTCGAATCCAAAGAAAAGAGAAATACAATATTCCTACAGATGAAAACTCACTAGAAGAAAAGTGTTGCCGAAGAGTAGATGAAAGCTGAGGTCTGTGCTTTGATCAGAAGTTAAAGAAGCAGTCTTAAAGGAGACACTGAAATTGTGAAGTACTAAGAAGTAGTAAGTAGGCCTCCACTGACAAGAGGCTGGGGTGGCTAGCAAATAAACAGACCGAATAATAATGCAGGAAAAGAAAAGATCATAGTTAAAAAAAAACTTAAAACCAAATCATAAGAAACACAAGGAAAATTAGTTGAATATGTTACCAAATCCTTAAGTTCTACCAGAGGACAGAACTCATGAAAAGTTTGACCTTGGGGGAAATCAAAGCTACTCAACAAAAGGGAACAATAATCACTGTAAACAAACACACACATCAAAGGGAAAACTTTGAAAAACTGTTTACTATTCATCCTATCACAACCAAAAGGAGGAGATGAATAGAGAAATACTAACTTCAACAAGTTATCTCTGTGCTGAGAAAAATATACCTATGAACATATGTATTGTGCTCAACTTCATTCACAGTCACAGAAGGCAAACTGATGTCACCCTGGCATGTTAGGTTGATGTGGTGGTATGGAGTCAGCGCTTTGACAAGGTACTTCATTGGAATCACTAAGGTAAAGGGCACTTCATGCATTGCTGATGATTGGTCTTGCAGAGGGCAATTTTGGGGGTGTATTTCACAAAATGATAAATGCATTTAGCATTTGACATGTTTAAGGACATTTTGGGGGTGTTTATTTAACAAAGTGGCAAATGCATTTAACATTTGGATTAATAATCTGAATCCTGGGAATGCATCTTTGGAATAAAAACAGCAGAAATGACAAATAATGTCTACTAAAATCTATTTGATGTAACATTGAGTTATAACTGTGAATGTATGGAAATTACCCAATGGTTGGTGGTTGGTCTTTTTCATTTGGAAGCTAGTTAAAGTAATTATGACATATGTAGAAATACAGACTATTATCTATAGGATAAGGATCTGAATACAACATGGATAGAAAAGAGAGAGCTAAGAACAACATCCTGTTTTGTGGGGAAATATTTTTTCTGTGCACATGAATGTTTCAGTTTCAGTTTTGAGCCTCTCTCTCCCATAATTTTAACTTTTCAAAACTCTCCAGGTCCATTCTCTTCACTCTGCATTTTTGCTACTTTTTCAAAATTAAACAAAAATTAAGTCCATAAGATGAACTATCTAAAGACCAAATCAAAAGTATAGGCAAGGTGCCCAGGACAAGAGTTCAAGTCCCATAACTGGCTCTCCCACACACACACAAAGACAGAAACTGTATTTTAGCTGGCTAGCTACTCAGGAGGCTGAGATCTGAGGATCACGGTTCAAAGCCAGCCCAGGCACTAAAGACGGTGAGACTCTTAACTCTACTTAACCTCTAGAAAACAGGAAGTGGGGCTGTGCTTCAAGGGTAGGGTGGTAGGTTTGAACTGAAAAGCTCAGGGACAGTGCCCAGGCCCATAGTCCAAGTCCAATGACCGACCCTTAAAAAAGAAAAAAGAAAAAGTATAGGCAAGTATGCAAATAAGCACCTCTAGGCTTCAAGTTATTGAAAGGTTAGAAGATTCAGTTGACATACCCTTTAATCCTAGCTTCTCAGGAGGCAGAGATCTTGAGGATGGAAGTCTGAGGCCACACTAGAAAGATAAGCTTCCTAGATTCCATCTCCATTTATATGCATGAAGAGATGATTAGCAAGAATAACCAGTAAAAGGTAGATCTGAAAGTGAAGTGGTGGCCATTGAAGAGGTCACCCCATGAAGCTGAGCTGCCAATTCACCTCTCCTGCCCCCCCAATTCTTCACAACTCCTCCCCTATTTCTGGATGCAATGATCTCTCCTTTCTCTATTAAGTACACCTTGGAGAGCCAGCCCTTACAGTCTCAGGTGGCAAATGCCATGTCTTTCTTATGTTGAAGAGGAGTTACAGCTTTATTTCCAGACTGCAAATGTAACCTTTTCCCAGGTGGACTTTATCTTAAAAAAGTAAGAAGATAATTAATATGAAAAATAAGTTCTTCAGTTAGAAATGAGACAACTTTGGAATAGAAGACTCATTAAATCCTCATTATTTACAGAGGAGGCAGTTTGAATTACTTTGTAGTTTGGGGTTTTTTTTTCTCCTCAGAATTTTTTTTCTTTCATTACTCTACATGCAATCATTTTGTCATTTTAAGTGCCCAAATTTATAACAAGTATTTAATTATTTTGACAGCTTATAACATGATGTGCATCTCACATAAGGAAGATTTGGTTTTAGAAAACCCTTCTTGAATTGCCTAAAAGAAAAAGAAAATCCTAGACAAAATGTAGTTAATAAATAATGCCAATACTGTGAGAAAATAAAAGGATATGTAGAATAGAATTCAGTCATCCTTTTATAGTTCCGATTAACAGTTGATGTGGTAACAAAGTACAATGCTGTAAATCCTTCAGAGTTAAGCGAATAAAAAAAAGCCGTAATAAAGGTCAATTTTACTGCCATCAATTTGTGATGATGGGACATTTGGTGACCCAAGGAAAGCTACAAAAACAACTTATTATTATGGTAACACTGAAAAGGAAAATATGCTACTGCAGTGAGAAATAGTTTGTGGAGATTTACACTAATTCCCTCTTTTCACACAGCTCCAAAATAGTCAATAGCCAATTCTTTTTTAAACATATTTTAAAATTATCTTTAAGGGGCCGGGAGTTTGGCCTAGTGGTTAAAGTGCTTGCCTAGCATGCATGAAGACCCGGGTTCGATTCCTCGGTACCACATATAGAAAAAAGCCGGAAGTGGTGCTGAGGCTCAAGTGGTAGAGCTCTGGCCTTGAGAAAGTCCAAGGACAGTGCTCAGGCCCTGAGCTCAAGCCCAGGACTGGCAAAAAAAAAATTATCTTTAAGTAATTGCACAAAGGTGTTGCTATTAAACAAAACAATTTATGAATGAAATATATCTTGATCAACACTATCCCTTTTCAATATTCTCACCCATCCCTCCCCTATTAATATACATTAATGCATTAAATTACAGGCAATATATTAATTAAATATATTAAAATATACGTATTATACATGTTTTATATACTATATACTTTAATATATACAGATATGTAGTATATGTAGTTATATATGCATATATTCATTTGTATTGCAATTATGATAAAATAAATAAGACATTATAGTATAAATAATGTTTATCATTAGCCATCATCAATATTATATTGGAAATAATTTTCACATGATCTCTAACAGCTGCAGTGCTGTTAAGGTAGCATTAAAATATATCCAGACAATAATTTATTTCATGAATCATTTACTTGTTCAACAAATATGTATTGATCTTGTATCTCTCTCTCTATATATATAGTATCTATCTGTAACATGATATATCATAGGCACTAATAAATCAAGTACAATTCTGCAGCATGATCTCTGTGATGTCTAATAATTTGAATAACATTGGATATCATTAGTTGTTGACCCAAGAAAGAGTGGCTATCAGTTCAGCAAGATTGCTCAAAGAAAGTATCACTCATCTTAGATTTTGTAGATAAGCAGAAATTAATGGAGATGAGAACTTTGGACAGAAGGAAAAACACATATGAAAACAGGAAGAAAGGATAGAATCATCACACAACAGTCTTTGTCAACTTTAGAAATTGTTCTTCGTAAAACATGCAGACACGTAAGAGTGGTGTGACAGGAACCCTCCCTCTCTTCCTGACTTTAAAAACCTTTAAGTCAGGTATGCTTCTGTTGTTATTTTATTTTTCAAATTATGAGCAAACTGTCTTGTTTGGTGTGTGTGTGTGTGTGTGTGTGTGTGTGTGTGTGTGTGTGTGTGTGTGTGTGTATGTGGGTGTGGGTGTGGGTGTGTGTGTGTGGTAAGGGGAGGGAGGCAAGAAGGAAGAGGAGAAGGAGAAGGAAAGAAAATAAACCACCAGACATAGATGGATTCCAAACTAAATACTTAATATCAATTGGGAAGGAAGATACAATTAGAAAGCTGGCCTTTATTCTAAAATATATTGGTTGTAATTATTAGAAGGAGGAAAGATCAATACTAAAAACAGTGACATGTAGAAGTAAAAGTGAACCCTAAATACTTACTGGGTTTGAGGTCATTTCCTCTAATCTCAAGTCTGCAGCGTAATAGACAACAATGGCTGCTGAGGGCTGTTCAGATGAGACATAAAGAAGTCTGTGGAGACACTTGAGTTTGAAGATCAAAGTCATATTACATTCTGTTCCCCGTGTCTCTTTGGCACTGCTTGGATCTGTCCTTTGATTACCAACATACAGACAGTTCCCTTGACTGTGGAGTCATTTCCAACCATCAGTAATTGTCAAAAATCAGGCTATTGTAAGATGTGACACCCTGACTTCTCAGGTTTCACTCAGCCACGACATTCTTTGTTTTCCTGTAGAGAAGAGAGGATGACCTGCCTGTTCTTTTATAAATATTTTCTTCTTTCAATGGATGCTCTGAACATGTTTACAATACACTTTGTATGAAGCAGACTCACACATCGGAACATAGCATTTCCAAAGGCCATGACAAGCAAGGTGTGTAGTAAGCAAGATGTGGGCAAGAAGTCCTCACAGATGGCACCTGGAAATGCCAAAAGTCATCAAAAGTGCATGTACACACCACTGTCTCACACATTGTGTGACCTACCGTTCAGTCTTAAAGAGCCATGCAAACCTGTCTTGATACACCAGGCCCCCGGGGAGCTGTGTGCACCCTTATCAGAGCAAGAAGCCAGTGCTAAGACAAACACTGTGCTATAATTTTTGCCATTTCTGTGTTTCTTTTTATGCATTATTATATACCTCTGCACCTGTGTGTGTGTGTGTGTGTGTGTGTGTGTTGCTCTTCCTCTCAAAAGGGCCATCTACTGTTGCATTTGCCAGTTTAATAGGAATTAAGCTTCCTGTGCCTAATAAAGGAATCAAATCTTGCATCACATCATATTTTCCATAAAAACCTAAAGAGTTTGCAGAGATATTTGGCATTTAATTTCTTAATCGCATCTCCCTGAACATTATTTTCAAAAAGAAAAAAACAGTTTTTATTTTCAAGGACTTGGCACTGGCAGAAGGAAGAATCTGCAGGAAAGGAATGAGTTGTTTTAAATTTCTCTAGCCTATTAATCAGCCGATAGTTTGAAAATTAAATCAATGTGTTTATTATAAATCAGTTTTTTTAAAAAAAAGAAAAGTGCCAATATGTATATATACATAAACTGCCTCCAGATTCCCACTCATGGTAAACATGCCTAAATATTTTTCAAGCTATAAAAGGAAACCCAAATAAATACCAGCTGTGCAGGTTTATCTAAGAACAGGAAAATATGGATAGAAGAAAGGGAAGGAACTGCGGCATCATCAATGTGAAATGAATGGGGAAAAAATATGTGACGTTAACGACAGTGGATGGTGATGCTGAGGATAAAGAAATTAACAAGTCAAGCAGTCTTCACATTGTATGTCCTGCCTACTGAACACAAGGGAGGTGGACAGCACAGTCAAATGGAATCTGTATCTGTGTCATCTCCTCCTCCTCCTCCTCCTCCTCATCCACCTCCTCCTCCTCCTCCTCCTCCTCCTCCTCCTCCTCCTCCTCCTCCTCCTCCTCCTCCTTTTCCTCCTCCTCCTCCTCCTTCTCTATCCTCCTCCTTATGTGTCTGTCATTGTCTGTTTCTTTTTGTATTTTTCCTTTAAGATTGGCCCTCATTATGTATCCAGACTGGCCTGTGACTCTGTGTAACACAGATTGTCTGTAAACTTGCAGTCCTTCATTCTACCTCTGTCTCCTAAGAGCTGGGACACTGTACTATGATGTCTGTCTGGCTTTGGTATATTTCTTTCTATGCCTCTCTCTTGCTCTCTTGTCTCTGTCTGTCTCTGTCTCTGTCTCTGTCTCTGTCTCTGTCTCTCTCTCTCTCTCTCTCTCTCTCTCTGTCTCTCTCTCTCTCTCTGTCTCTCTCTCTCTCTCTCTCTCTCATCTAGACTCTTATCTCTCCCTGTATTCTTTTTTTTTCTTGCTTTCAGCTACACAAAAGCAAACAAGAAAGCTCTAAGCCTTGGTTACATTACTTCCCAGAGAACAAAAGCTAATTAAATTGTGTCCAGATTTTAGATTCCCAACAGAAACAATCTAACAGGCACAGACTGGATCCAGTATATATATTTAGTTCAAACAATCAAGTTCATAGACCTGCCCTTGGAGTCTTCTGCTGTGCGTGTGGTTTCTGAGTCCCATGCTGAGTCCTCAGACAAAGCAGCAAGAGTGGGGAACCATGCTGGGGGTTCTCCTTTCATGAAAACTTCTCCAATTAAGCTAATTCGAAGATGTTTTCCAGTTAGCGCTCAAGTGTATGACACTTTGCTACCTGTTAGGTGTGAGACATCGAGGAAGTTATTTTTTCTCTGATCTTTCGTAACTACTGCACTGAATTCAAGATTGCATATGTGAATGCCAGTGATCATAATTATGATTAATGTTTGCAAAGGATCAGCGGTCGATAAGGACTACTACCTCCAAATGATGGCTTTTATAGATTCTAACATGTCATCTGGGCTAAATGCCTGAAAAAAATAAACTTTATGCAAGTTGAGTGACTCTTACAGTAGCAAGTCCCAGGGTAGACTCAGAACAAGTGCTCAGAAAATCCCTAATAACCAATCCATTATGTAAACATGCTTAGGATCTAGGAACAGAATTCTAGACGCATGGTCTCATTTTCCAACTTTATTCTGCATAAAGAATTTGTATGAATAAACGGGATGCAGAGTCAAACAGTGACTTAATTCCAGTAAGTCCCTTGTGAGAGGTAGGGCATAATAATCATGACCATTCCTAATAATCATAGTTATAATCATCGTATTCATGATAATTCCATATATAGTAGATCTTATGTTGCCTATCATAGTCTTTTTATTTTCTTTATTTTTAAGTTATCTTTAGGTAGATGTACAAAGGGGTTCCAATTCAGTTTATCCATTTATTAGTGTACTACGTCTTGATCAATGTCACCTCATGCATCATTATCTTGTAATCTTAAAAATTCTGTGCCTTGGCATGGGAGTGTTCAGGGAAAAAATGCCCACAGTCAGAAGCCCGCAGTGGCTATGAGAGAGTACATGTGTGTTCCTTTCCAGACATGTAGCCAGCACTGATCACAATCCTGAAGCATAATAGATCCTTAATATAGGCTTACAAAGAGAATGAACACATGGATGAATAAATACCAACTTACCAGCAGCAGGACCCATGTTTGACTCGTGGTCAAAATGGTAAAGTTCTTTTTTCTTTTTGAACAAGTAGACATATGGCTTTGTTTTGCATTGGACCCAACAATTACCTTGTTATCCAGGCTAGAAGAATGACCAGTATGCCACGTTATTCAGTGAGGAAGCTAGAGCAGTCTACACAGAAGCATCAGGTAAGAAGAGTCACAGGCTAACCACTCAATGCATCCTCAAATCTTTTCTTTTCCCCTACATGCCTGTGGTTTTGCCTCCAAAGAAATATGCCAACTGTAAGATCAAATATTTCCTGAGCTACCCCACTTCTGATTTGTGGACTCAGTTGCAAACGGTACTGGTGTTTCTTAACTCTTCTCCACACTGAGGCATACTATAGCGTTTATACTCTGTGCATTTCAATTTATGCTTTCAACAGTTTGCAGGACTTGCTGTTTGTTAATGTGAGCTTTAAATTAATGACATCCACATTGATTTTGACTCTTCAAAATCAAGTCACCTAAATAGTTATGGGGCATATTTTTGTATCTGAACACTGGAGCTTTAAAATATCAGTAAAAAGAAGAGTTAATAGAAAAATTTAAAAATTCATCTATACTTTTCAGCATGCCTCTACTTGACATGTTTTTCTTTTCAACTATCGTTATCTTTGAACGAAAAATTTAATAGAGTGGCGATCTTCAATTCAAGCACCCCATCTCTAATCACAATATATCTTCTCACTTTCAATGAAAATTTGTTCTTGTCACATAGGAATCCACTGTTATTAGATTCTATTGCAATAATTTATTAATGTCGAGTCCATTAAATGATGACACACTGGGATAGAACAATACTGTATATTGAAGGAATTCTTTTCCTTCAGAATTTAAGTTCTTTAAGTTTTTTAGAAGCATTAATAATTATTTTAGAAGATTTGTCATGGAAGAAAGCAGGGTGAATGTTAGAGAATAACAAAGGCCATCACATGTCTGTGGGAACAGTTTTGAATTACTTATTAGTTTCAATGTTTCTTTAGCTCATCACATTCTAAATGTGACTATTAAAGTTATACAAAGTCCTTAAGTTATTAAAAATCAGGTTAATGAGTAAGAATGGGACTTATCCTTATCTAGAGAATAATAAAGAATAGTTCTTCAAATCTCTCAATTTTGTAATTTTTAACTCTTTTTTTCCCTTTCTTTCTTTGACTGACCTAATGTTGCAGAAGAAAACAAGTGTGCAAGTGTTTTAGACATCCACTGACAATACCCGTGTTTCTGTTCTGATCAGTTTTTCTAATATAACTTGCTCAATCTTCCTGCCTTTGGTTCCTATAATTTATCCACTTGACTTCAAAAAGCACAGCCTAACCTGAGCACAAAGAACTATGCATACAGACTACAACACTCCATTTTCAAAAAAGATAAACTATAAGTAGATTTGATTTACACATCTAAAGGCAAGTACTGAATTGAGAAGAACGGTTCTGAGATGTACCAGTGAGCCAGCAATCATCTCATAAAGACAAATTTAACATTCTAGGTATCAATATGTTCAAAACAGTTGGACAATCCACCGTTCTGTCAAGTTTTGCCATTACTTATTACTGGGAACTAGTTAAGTATCCAAAACACGTATTGCTCTTAGCAAATCATCTTGTAAAGAGAAGTACTAGGCCAGCTTCTGTCAAGATTGAGAGTGCAGCATGCTATAAAATAGGAATTATATTGTATATTAATCTGCCCAATCACTTTCCTTGTAGGACAAAATCTAGACCTAGCATCACACTATACATTCTGATTGTCATGGTCTGAGTTAGTGTTTCGTAGAGTCCCATGTTTAAGGTGTTGGTTGTCAGTCTCTGGTACTATCTGGAGGTTGTACTTAAGAGGTTGGACTTAATTTCTGTGGTACCACTTTTGGAGGACCCCAGGTCTTCTTTCTGTCTCTTTTGCAGCTCCACGGTTCAGCTACTGTAAGATGAACAATTTACTCTGCCACGTGTTCTCATGGGAAGTTTCTGCCTCAACACAGGCCCAAAGTAATAGGATAGCCAATTGTGGGCTGAAATCTCCTAGACTGTGTGCAAAAATAAACTCTTCCTTCTTGGGAGTTTCTTTTTTTTCTTCATATATTTTTTTATTGTAATCAATAGAAGGGTTACATTATATTCACCAGATAGAAGGTGCATTAATTCACATACATTGATACCCTTTCCATGTCTTAGTCCCCATTTCCTCCCCACCACGCCCACCCCTCATCTTGTTTTCCCCCCTTCCCTATCCAATTTCAAATAACCAAATACAAATATATCCAATATATCAGATAACAAAGTGAAATACTGTAATAATATAAGATAACCAAGGGACAGCAAAAGAGATGAAAAATAACATAGTACATTAAGGACAAAAATCACTCATTATATGGCTTTTGTTTCTATAACCTAGAGGTCCTTTCATTTAGCATCATACTGTATGGCTTTACGTATCTAGGTTTTGCTCTATTGCAAATCTCTACTAGGAGAGCCCAACGTTTCTACTGATTATGACAAATGAGGGAAACCATTGAGCCTATGTTCCTTTGAGTCTGGCTTACTTCACTTAATATGATTTTTTCCATATAATTTTTATTGTAATTAATAGAAGGGTTACATTATATTCGCCAGATGGAAGGTGCATTACTTCACATACACTAATACCCTTTCTCATGTCTTGGTCCCCATTTCCCTCCCCCCCTTCATTTTGTTTCCCCCCTTTCCTATCCAATTTCAAATAACCAAATACACATATATCCAATATATCAGATAACAAAGTGAAATACTGTAACGATATGAGATAACCAAGGGAAAGCAAAGGAGATGAGAAATAACATAGTACATTAAGGAAAACGATCACTCATTATATGGCTTTGTTTCTATATCCTAGAGGTCCTTTCATTAAGCATCATACTGTATGGTCTTATGTATCTAGGTTTTGCTCTATTGCAAATCTCTTCTAGAAGAGGCCAAGGTTTCTACTGATTATGGCAAACCATTGAGCCTAAGTTCCTTTGAGTCTGGCTTACTTCACTTAGTATGATTTTTTTCTAAGTCTTTCAATTTCCTAACAAATGGGGCTATGTCATTCTTTCTGACACCAGCATAGAATTCCATTGTGTACAAATATCACATCTTGTTGATCCACTCATCAACTGAGGGACATCTGGGTGGGTTCCATACCTTTGCTATGGTAAATAGTGCTGCAATGAAGATCGTTGTGCTAGTGGATTTAGTATGTCCTTGTTTCTGGACAATTGGGTAAATGCCAAATAGTGGAATTGCTGGGTCATAGGGGAGCTCCATGTTTAGTCTTTTAAGGAACTGCCATACTGCTTTCCATAGTGGTTAAATGAGTTTGCACTCCCACCAACAGTGTAGTAGTGATCCCTCCTGGCCACATCCCCTCCAGCATCTGTTGCTATTAGTTTTTTTGATCCTGGCCATTCTAACTGGAGTGAGGTGGAATCTTAGAGTTGTTTTGATTTGCATTTCTTTTATGGCCAGAGATGTAGAGCATTTCTTCATGTGTCTTTAGGCCATTTTTCTTTTTTCTTCAGAGAAGACTCTCTTTAAGTCTTTGGCCCATCTTTTAATGGGATGGTTGTTACTTTGGAGATTAGTTTTGGAGTGATTCAATTTTTTGAGCTGTTGATATATTTTAGATATGAGGCCTTTGTCCGTTGTATGGTTGGTGAAGATCTTCTCCCATTCTGTAGGCTTCCTAATTAGTTTACTAGCTATGTACTTTGCCATACAAAAGCTCTACAGTTTAATGCAGTCCCACTTATCCAGCCTTTCTCTGATTTGTTGTGATTCTTGGTCCTTATTAAGAAAGTTTCAACCTGTGCCAAGGAGGCCTAGTGTATCTCCTATTCCTTCTTATAAAGTTTTCAGTGTGTCGGCTTTTACCTCAAGGTCTTTGATCCATTTGGAGTTGATTCTAGTGCAGGGTGACAAAGAAGGATCCAACTTCAGTTTTCTGTAGGTGCTTAACCAGTTCTGCCAGCACCACTTGTTGAAGAGGCTGTCTTTTTTTCCATTCTATTTTTTTGACTCCCTTGTCAAAGATTAGGTGGCCATAGGTCTGTGGTTTAATATCTGGGTCTTCAGTTCTATTCCATTGGTCTTCAGGCCTGTTCTTGTGCCAGTACCATGCTGTGTTGATAATTATAGCTCTATAATAGAGTCTAAAGTTTGGTATTGAAATTCCTCCTGCGCTGTTCTTTCTGCTAAGAAGTGTTTTTGC
The DNA here is from genome assembly GCF_031878675.1 of Megascapheus bottae. Taxonomy (NCBI): domain Eukaryota; kingdom Metazoa; phylum Chordata; class Mammalia; order Rodentia; family Geomyidae; genus Megascapheus; species Megascapheus bottae. The sequence continues at coordinate 54,708,658 of NC_143522.1, read as the reverse complement.
TATATGGGTTCTTTTATTATTCCATATGAAATTTTGGATTGCCTTTTCTATTTCTCTAAAGAATGACATTGGGATATTGATAGGTATTGTGTTGAATTTGTAGATAGCCCTTGGCAAGATTGTCATTTTCACGATGTTGATTCTTCCAATCCGGGAGCATGGGAGGTTTTTCCATTTCCTCAGTTCTGCTTTAATTTCCTTTTTCAGAGTTTTAAAGTTTTCATCAAAAAGGTCCTTTACATTCTTAGTTAAGATAATTCCTAGGTACTTTATTTTCTTTGAGGGTATTGCAAAAGGAGTTGCTTTCCTGATTATTGCCTCATTCCTCTCACTGTTGGCGTAGAGGAAGGCTGTTGATTTTTGAGGGTTAATTTTATAGCCTGCTACCCTTCAAAAGTTTTGAATCAGCTCAAGGAGCTTGGGAGTGGATTCTATAGGATTCTTTAAATACAGAATCATGTCATCTGCAAAGAGGGAGAGTTTCACTTCCCTTTTATGCTTGCTTCTTGCCTTATTGCACTGGCTAGGAATTCTAATACTATATTAATGAGGAGTGGAGAGAGTGGGCATCCAAATCAGGAATGAGACAAGAGAGTTTCTTATTTTGACTATTTCGTTGAGAATTTCATAACAGAGGTTGATTACTAGATGCCTAATTTTCCTACTCATATTTTTCATTACATGTTTTTTTCATATATTTTTATTATAATTAATAGAAGGGTTACATATATCTTCTACATTCTGAAAGTGATGGTAACTAAGCCTCTGTTTCTCAGTTTCAAATCCACTTTTATCGTGCTGAGTTGTGTGACGCTGAGGCTAGACTCTATATTGCCAGCCCCTCCCCTCTGCTCAGCCAAGAGCAGGAAGTGATAGAGACTCCAACAGGAGAAAAGTTAAACAGAGACACTTCTCCATGTTTCCTACTGATTTCCTCTTCCTAGGAACTGCAATCTCCTCAAATGCTTCTTTATCACAGAAGTGGCTATCCCCCACCAAAGTATTTGAATTCTATCTGCAATTGTTCCAGCACTTACAGAATCTCTTCCCAGGTGGTCTATCCGATACACCAACACCTCTGCCTCAACCCTACTCCTCAGATATGGGTCCCAGCCTAAGGGTGTCTCCCATAGACTTCTAGGCATTAATCAGTATGGTTTCCCCACATTGTTCCCCTAGATTGGCCTCCTAAAAGGAATGATTTGGTAATATGCCACTGTTGTACATTAACTATTATTTTTGCTGTTTAGTTAATACCATTATGTTAACCTGGTTTATTGTTTTATTGCTAAAACTATTTTAATTGGAAAATTCCTGTTGAACCCACACACAATAAGGTATAATTACAATGAATCCTTCCTTAGTGTAGTTGTAGCTGTCTGCTTATTATTTTGTGTAGTTCTTATAATTCTTTTGTTTATTGACAAAAAAGCAAATTGTTGGGGGCCAGGAGTTTGGTCTTGTGGTAGAGTGCTTCCCCAGCATGCATGAAGACCCAGTTTTGATTCCTCGGTACCACATACAAGACTCTTCTAGCAGAGATTTGCAGTAGAGCAAAACCTAGATACATAAGGCCATACAATATGACACTAAATGAAAGGACCTCTAGGTTATAGAAACAAAAGCCATGTAATGAGTGATTGTTGTCCTTAATGTACTATGTTTTCTCTCATCTCTTTTGCTGTCCCTTGGTTACCTCATACTGTTACAGTATTTCACTTTATCTGATATATTGGATATATGCGTATTTGGTTATTTGAAATTGGATAGGAAAAGAGGGAAAACAAGATGAAGGTGGGGGTTGGGGGAGGGAAATGGGGACCAAGACATGAGAAAGGGTATCAATGTATGTGAATTAATGCACCTTCCATCTGGAAAATATCATGTAATCCTTCTATTAATTGCAATAAAAATATATGAAAAAAAGAAAGAAAAAAGCCAGAAGTGGTGCTGAGGCTCAAGTGATAGAGCTCTAGCCTTGAGAAAGCCCAAGGACAGTGCTCCGGCCATGAGCTCAAGCCTAGGACAGGCAAAAACATAAAACAAGCAAATTGTTTGGCTAATAATTTAACCTGGTTAATTTTTTAGGCTAATTCAACTGATGAACAAAAAGACACAGGCAACTACTCTAAAGAAGGCAGCTAATCTCCTCTGATTCCCTGGTGCTTATGTACATATGCCTGGGTACACAGGCTCATATCTTCACTCCAAAATCTATCTTAAGCATGGTTTATGTCATGCTGTTTTTGATCTCTTTAAACAGAACTGTTCCCTTATGTTTACTATAATTTACAATTCTAGTACTTATGCCCTGATACAGATAGATAGATATATTGATGGAGAGATAGATAAATAGATCATTTAACATCACAATTATTTACTTATATAGTTTATGCTTTAATAGACCAGAAGCTGAACAGAAATCTCTGCCTTATCTTTCTATCCATTGGATCTATTACATTATATGGCAAACAATAAGAATATCATAAATATATTTAACGGATAGTTTTCATGCAAAAGGAACTAAAAGATTCTGTAAGCAGCCTAGGCATGATAACTTACACCTGCCACCCCACCTTCTAGGGAGGCCAAGATTAGGAAGATTGTGGTTTGAGGCCTGACCTACCATAATGTTATTAAGACCCCATCTTAACTAATAAAGTTGGCCAGTGGCATGCACCTGTCAGTCTAGCTATCCAGGAAGCATAAGTAGAATGATCATGGTCTAAGCAAGCTTTAGGAAAATGTAGGACCCTACCTAAAAACTAATTTTTAAAAAGACACAGCTGGGGATATTGTCTCACGTGGCTGGATGCCCACACAACAATGTGAGAAGTCCTGAGCAAGCACTGTTACTCCTAGGCCAACTCCCAGCCCCTGGCCTATACCATTTTCTTTTGACAGCTAGAGATCCTCAGTAATAACTTACCATAATCCAGACTAGTTAAACAACTACCTACTCTAAATTTAACACTGCTCAATAAAAGACATAGTCTTGCTTTGTCTGTCATTGGCAAGCCAGCTAAAATAATAATCCAACTTACATTTTGAAAGATTTAGAAATGTAGGGAAAAACATGAACGCTCTGAAAACTGGCAAGTAAGACCCTGAAAGCCAGAGGTTTGGGATATGGCTTTAGTCAGTGGTTTGAGCTTAGGTGATTCATATTACACTCCTCCAATACCACTAGCCACATATCTATTGTCCAGAATTATTCTGCTGGCAATAATAAGGCAAATGAAATTCAGTAGATCATGCCTTCTTTTATAATCAGACACTTCTATAGTCTCAACCTGTAATTAATATATGCTAATGATTTTCTATCTAAGATACATTTTGAAGTTATAAACTATATAATTTAAAAAGCTAGGTTCATAAATGCAATGGTAATTTTATATGCTAGAGATAAGAGTACAGAAATGATGGGTTATTTTGTCTTAATAAAATGAGAATTAATTGATTCTATTCGTGCTGCTTAAGTTTTCATTACTTAAGAAACTTTCTGAAAAATTAAAGAAGTATCCCCTTCTCCAAAACTCTTCTGTTGATAAAAGACCACCAATCAAGGAAGAATAAGTGCTATTCATTTCAATTCTACCAGTTCCAGTAGCATTTCCTCCAAAGTTTCTGTTAATGAGTCGTGGTTGATCATCTATGTAGAACCTCACCTAATCCAGAAGGCCAAAGTGATTCTCTTATAAGGAAATTGTGTAAAAAACGTTGGCTTATTGCAACAAGCATCTTTTTTCTTCGTTTTTGATGTCCTGATAGTGTGAATGATATTAATCATATCATGGCCACATCAATAATACCTGCACTGTTATTTCAACTTGGCAGATTATCTCATCCAACAGGAATGATTGAGCATGCCCATGAAAAATGTGATGGTGTCACAGATCATGCCTTTCATTCTGTTTCTCACCCACATACTGTCACTTACCTAGGAAAACGAGTTACTACTCTTCCAAAAGGGGTACTTCCAGCTACCAAATTCATTAGCTACTTAATTGCCTAAACATAAGATAGGACTCTCCAAGGAAAAACAATAATATGTGAAAGAGTTCTAGAGACAATGTTACAAAATACCAAAATGATCATTGGCAAAGCAACAATACTTGAGTCTGACCCTATTAATAGTGCTATGAGTAAATTCATGGATTCACATTTGAAAGATGCAAGGAGTTTCTCAGAAATAACACATGATCAGAAGGTCACCCTGGTTTACTGATTATGGTTCTGATATTCTAATGCCTGACAAAAGCATTCCAGATGCTAAAAGGTTGATAGCATTTGGGAACATCTTAGTTATCAAGTAGAGGAGGAATTCTCATTTTTAATATGTCATAGTACCTCATCCAAAAAAATACAAGTCAATTAGCAGTAACAGTGTGGAATATAATCTATATTTGTAGAAAATTTATTAAGTATCCATATAACTAACTTATTTGTGGAACACACTATTTGTCTTATGCACGAAGGTAACCTATCACTATCGAAGAACTATCATTAAATATTATAAAACATAATTAAACAAAAGCAAAATTGGCCAGTGGGACAGAATGATCAACAATTCTGTTAACAGTCTATAGACATCTCTGTTCATAAGCAAAGTTGAAGGCTTCCTTCTAGCTGTCTGATCCCTATAGCTATTACAGATTTTCTCATTTAAAGCAAGCTAATTTTTACTCTTTTCCATATAATTAAAATAATTTCATGTGGCCAAATGCTGGTGGCTCATACATGTAATACTAGCTACTCAGGAGGCTGAGATATGACGATCATGATTTCAAACCAGCCTAGGCAGGGAATTGTATGAGACTCCTATCTCTAACCATCACTGAATGAAAATAGTCTCCAGCTTTGAAAAGCCTTGGATTTATACCCTGGTTTCACTTTAAGGGTCTGTTGTAATAAAAGATGCTCCTAAAGTTCCTGGCAAAATACCTAGCTTGAATTACCTGGTAACCATTTACTTCCTTTCTTTCTCTTGAGTTTTAGCTGCTAAAAATTTCCTATGATTAATAATAATCATTTTTCTTTCAATGAATTTTTCCTCAACTCATTCTAACCCCTCTTCTATGTCCCTAATCCTCAGCTGTCTCTCTTCATATCATCTCTAAATACTAATTAATTCACTTTTAGGAGTCTTTTTAATGTTCCACAACCCAGGTAGAAAAGTTTATGACACTCTTCTCTCCCATTAGCCGTCAAAATACCAGAAGTGGTAGAGCACTAGAATTGAGCAAAAGCTCAGGGACAGTGCCCAGGCCAAGTTCAAGCCCTGTGGCTGACAAATTTCTTTTTTAAGTGCTGGTACTAGCAAGAAAAAAAAGAACACACACACACACACACACGTTCCTCTACAGTATATCTAGTATAAGATAAGATGCAAGATCTAAAGATTTCATTTTTAAAAATTTGAAATTTTTTATTAAAACTTATTGCTCATTGTTATTGCCCAAGAAAAAGGCAAAAGGGAACAGGAATGAAAGCAGGCACTTCATCAAAATAAGATACATTCAAAGTCATTTGGGCAAAATATCAAAATATACTTCATGTTTTCATTTGTTGTATTTTTCTGAATAGTCATCTTAATGATGCCATTTCTCTAGCTATTTCATTCATTTTTTTCCTTTTCCTAATGTACTCCTCATTACTGCACAAATTTTTTTCAAGTATACATATGAGAGACCATGTCATCAGACTGGAACACTGTCATAAGATAATAGCTCCCTGTTGCTAGATAAATACCAAGGTAAACCTAGACATTTATTGAAAGTAAATGTTGAGGCAAATTGAGAGACATTGATTATAAGAAAATGTTTTAATACAATAGCTTCATTTCTGCTGTACCAAATGATGCATGATGATGTAATTATTTTCTTTAATAGATCTTAGTGTAGCAGAGTTAAAGTACCTTCAAGCACAATAGAGAAACTACAGTCAAATCATTAAAGGAAATCAAACCTGCTGTGATGGACAGCCATTCCAACAGCTGTTTCTTGCCTAGTAATGTGAACCAGAATCAGAATCAGAATCAGATCAGAATCAGAGTGCATTCCACCTGCAAATAAAGATTGGCTATTACAAAATCTGGGCTAATATTTTTCTTCTTATATGTGCATTTTATTTATGAAATAAATATATTGGCTTGTACATATTTTTGTATGACTATCATTATGTATACATGCATACCTATATGCACATATATACATATACCCACACATTCATACAAGAGAGAAGTGTTTATAAATAAGAGATAACTAAACTCTTTTGCTTATTCTTACAGACAACAAGATGTGCCAGAACAAATGTGTAGAAACAAAAATTTAGTCCAGATTTTTGAAAATGCAATGTATTGACCTTTCAGAAATTGGCCTCCCCAAATGCATATTTGCTATTTTTCAAACACATCCAAATTTCAGAGTGATGACAGCTTGCTGCTTAAATTCTATTTCAATAAGTTCAACTTAGCATGGTGGACCATTCAAGTTGGCCAAACTGAAGTCACAGGGGAGATTCGAACATTGTAAGAGTCTTCCTTAGAAATGAGGAGGGGAAATATGATGCACTGAAAGGAATTCTTTAGTGTATTGGAACTGTGAGGAAAACAGAGCAAGGTCAGCTCACTGGGGACCAGTTTTGCTTAAAGAGAAAAGAGGATACCAAATTAATTACTCAAACTTTCTGTGTTCAAAAGTCTGAAAATAAACTTTGAAGCTGTTTTTCATACCCTATATTTAAAGCAACTTTTCTCAAACTTCTAAGTGCTGAAAGTAAAAAGGAACCGAATTCACCTGCAGAAAAAAAATGCATCTGAAGAGAAGAGTAATAAAATGGTTGGGAATACATCTAAAGAAGTTTCACTTAAGTTGTTGGTGCCTAAAGAGGAGAGTGACAAACAGGTTAACGTGGTGTGTGTGTGTGTGTGTGTGTGTGTGTGTGTGTGTGTGTGTGTGTGTGTGTGTGTGTGTGTGTGTTGGAAAGAGTTGGGTGCAATGGCTTATGCCTGTAATTCCAGCCAGCTGGTGGAGCAGGAACAGAATGATGAGGGAGGCATAAACAGAGATCCTATCTGAAAAATTACTGAAGTGAAATGATTGGAGGTGTGGCTCAACTGCAAGTGGGCTTTCCTAACAAACATGGTTCTAACAAACACAAGGCTCAGGTTCAAATCTTCATCCTGCTAGAAAGGAGAGAATTCTTCATGCACATTTAAGATAAGTAAATTTTACCTACTCAAGCTCATCTCACAACAACAGTATTGGGAGAAAAATCATTTACATTTACTTTAAGTGCAGCTATGTGCATATGTATGTGTGTTGTAAATCTTTACCATTCTTACTGCAAAACAATGAAAATAGAAACCACAAATAAAGAAGTCATATATCAATGTGTTCTCTAATGTAAATTGGAATTAGATTTCCATTTTCAAAGCTGGCACAATAATATCATGACTTAAAAGACCATAGAATAAAATAACAAAAATAATAATGATAGAACTGGTAAATAACTTTGGAAATTTATTTGACTTCATAATTCATTTCTATGTCTCCAAAAGTCAGTATATATTTCTCACTGATTTCAATTAAGAAGAGAATGTATGAGCAAGTATCTTTTTTTGTGGTGATATACAGTACACATTTGAATGTCCAGCCATTGGGAAGGATGGACCATCGGTAGAAAATGCCTGCTTGTAAGACCTGATGTGTCTAGAGAAGAAACTTCTGGGTACCAAAGATACAAGGAGGCCTTGTCTGTTTCACACATTTGCCATCCAGACTGACCTCGAGTGGTAGATTTCTCCCTTTTGGCTTGGAAAGCCATACTCTATTCATTCCTTTCTGGCTATTGGCCCCAGCCTCTAGAAGCTGCCTCCTCCATGGGATTCTGCTTGGGTTTCTAGTTTATACATTTGCAGCGACAAGAAAGCCATTCTTTCTGTCCTGGTTGTTCTGGTAGTCAGGACAATTTTTAAAGAAAGCTTTTTTTTACCTTTTTTAATTTTGCCAGTCCAGGGGCTTGAACTCAGGGTCTGAGCACTGTCTGTGGACTTTCTCAAGGCTCGAGCTCTACCACTTAAGCCATAACACCATTTCAGGCTTTCTCGAGGAATCAAATCCAGGTCTTTATGCATGCTAGGCAAGCACTCTTACGGCTAGGCCAAACTCCTGGCCTAAAGTATGCTTTTTAAAATAAAATATTACAGAGAAAAGAAGTCTTTGCGTTCAGGTTTCATATGTTTTTTCACTTTTTTTTTTGTCCTAGGAGGCTGAGAAAGAAGTAACCATGGTTGTTGTTTATATTGTTTATTTCTTCTTCTTTTCTTTTTTTGTGTATCTTCCAGAATATTGAGTAACAAGAAGAGAAAAATACCAGATTTCCACTCACCACTTCAGCTCTTATCAGGCTAGGTCTGTCTGGTCTATAAATCTCAACTTAGGATCATAGCTTTTATTTATTTTTTTTCCCAGTCTTAGGGCTTGAACTCAAGGCTTGGACACTGTCCTTGAACACTTTTACTCAATGCTAGTGCTCTTCCATTTGAGTCATAGTGCCACTTCTGGCTCTTTCTGTGTATGTGGTACCAAAGAATTGAACTCAGGACTTCATGCATGCTAGGGGAGCACTCTACCACTAGGCTACACTTCCATAGTTTCTATTTTTGAAAGTATTTTCACAAAGCAAACTTTTCTGAATTTTTCACAAATATGAATTGCTAAATTACAAGAGATACTAGCTATGCTTAGAAGGCTGTCTGAAAAAACTTGTGCACTTGGATGAGAAGAAAGGCTGAATTATCTACAAATAAAAAAAATGAGCAGGGCACCATGACTCAGATCTGTAAGCCTAGCTACTGAGGAGGCTGGGATCTGAGGATCAAGGTTCAAAGCCAGCCCAGGCACAAAAGGACCTGAGACTCTTACCTTCAATTAACCTCTAGAAAATGGGAAGTGGGGCTGTTGCTCAAGGGTAGGGTGGTAGCCTTGAGTTGAAGAGCTCAGGGACAACACCCAGGCCAAGCTCAAGCCCCATAACCCACAAAAAAAAGGGAAGAAAGAAAAAGAAAAATGATCAATTTGATTTTTACTTTTTAAGCAGATATTCAGGCAAGGTTGTGAACACAAATTCAAATAAAATGAATAAGGCAATAGATACACAATTGTGGTTGAATCCTATATCGTTAAGTTGATATCCTTGATCATTTACCTGAAGCACAAAATTGAACTTGAGAAAGATACAGATATCAATATTTTAGAAGATCATTGGATAATTCTACTAAACTACTAAATCTCAAAGTGAATGTTCAAAGGGATCAGGTAGACTTTGTCTTCATTTGGAACCAGCAAAACAAAAATGTAGATATATCACAAAGAATGTACAATCTCACACAGGTACCTCCTATTCTCCCACCAGCTATGTTACTATCAATGGATGATACTTTACTTTCAGTGTAATCTTGAAAAAAATTCATGAGTATTATGAAATATATACAAGAGATATGAGTAAATATATATGGCTTACTAAGATGACCAGTGTCACAAAACAAGTCAGATTTTACTATGGCATCCTTTTTGGATCTTATCTCTTAAGTATTCACTGCTGTGATAGAAATGGGCAGAGTTAGCCCTGTGCAGGTGAATAATGCCTGTAATCCTAGATTCTCAGGAGGCTGAGATAATGAAGATTACAGTTGGAAGCTGACCCAATCAGAAAACTCCAGGAGGCTCTTATCTCCAATTTATCACAGAAAAATACATTGTGTTTCAAGTGGTAGAGTGCTAGCCTTGAGCAAATAGGACCTCAGGGACAGAATCTAGACCCAGAGTTCAAGCCCCAGGACCAGAGGAGATGAAGGAGGAAGAGAAAGAGGAGGTGGAAGAGGAAGTGGAAAAGAAAGAGGGGGAGGAGGAGGAGAAAAACGAGGAGGAGAAGAAAGAAGAGGAGAAGGAAGAGGAGGAGGACAAGGAGTAGGAATGGGTAGAATTTACAAGTATGGTATTGTGAGTGTTCAGAATACACATAGCTAGGGAGCAGAAGAAAATTAGGGTTCAGAAAATGCACAAAGCTCTCTGTCTAAAAGCAGGACATAAAGTTAAAATGGTACAAGGAATCCTGATCCAGGTGAATAGAGAATACAGGTTAACCTCAGCACATGTCTTTAGATTCTCATCAGCCTGAAGGTGATACCACAAGGATTTATACTAGCAACCTTTATGAACAAACCTTCACCTGCCATTTGTTTGCCTTTTCTCCAAGTTGTTGCCTATAAAGACTCAAAGCCCATTTCCTTTGTCTTGTCATTTTCCTCAAATGTATTGTTCTTTCTTGTCCATGCTGTATGAGACAGAGTTCCAAGGCAGTACTGTGAGCTAGTTTTCATTGCATTATCTCCTGAATGAAGTGCACTATATGTCTTCAACTTACTTGTTTGCTTCTTAGCCCCTTGTCTTTTGTTAGAGTCTGTCCCAACTACTAACACATGAGAGTCGAAGGAAAGATTTTTCTTTCCTTATAGTATCAACGTGTTTGAGGAACGCTGTTTTCTCTCTTACCACTGTGAGAGCACAGAAGGATTGGCAGATTTACTACAGAAGTGTCTTCCTCACAATGCCAGCTTGCCAGCTTCAAGGAACATAGTATGATTTAGCTCTCTCCCTTCCTAGAATCCAACTCCCTCCCTGGGAATAACCCCAGTCTATCAGTTAGAAAATGCTCTACCTCATGGAAGAAAACTCAACTGTCCAAACCTGAACTAGCATTTGGCCAGCTGACTGGCTTCCAACTGCAAGAACTCACAAGCGCTCAGCTAACATTACACAAAATCTGAGACTAAGAGACCTATGTATTTGCAAGACAAATAAATGCTTATTGTGTAAGCCACCGTGCTTTGTTTTACTTGGAAATAGACAATGAACATTCAGATCATTTGATTTGCAGCTGCCTAAAATGTCCGACAAATCTCACACTATGCCAAATACTACAATACCTCTCAACTGAAATTTTGAATTACAACTTCTTGGGGATATGAAAATATAACTTTAAAACAAACAAACAACCTCTAAATAGTATATTGTGTGCAGTTTCCATACATTTCCTGAATCTATAAAGGTGTTGACACTGGTTATTCCTAATCAGGTGGACTGTGATTATAAACAGGATTAATTGCATGTCAATCCATTGTTCCATAAAGGTTTAGCAGTAATAACTAAGATCAGTCCTGTAAAAGACAATTGGCTTAAAACATAAAGGACTACTTGGCATAGCTCATATCAGCTACAAGAGTAGCATTGCTTTTATTACACTCTACTTTTATATTTCTCTACAGATTTTAATTTATGTTTCCTCTAATTGAACTAGCACTAGGAGTTCATGCCAGTAATCCTAGTTACTTGGAAAACTGAGATATGAGAGTCATAGTTCAAAGCCAGTCTGGGCAGAAAAGTCCCTGAGACTTTCATCACTAGTTAATCAACAAAGATCCCCAAATAAGGGGCCAGGAATTTGGCCTAGTGATAGAGGGCTTGCCTAGCATGCACAGAGACCCAGGTTCGATTCCTCAATACCACATGCATAGAAAAGGTTGGAAGTGGTTCTATGGCTCAAGTGGTAGACCTCTAGCCTTGAGAAAGCCCAGGAACAGTGTTCAGGTCCTGAGTTCAAGTCACAGGATTGGCAACAATAAATCCCCCAATAGAACAGTGGCTCAAGTAGTAGAGTGATAACTCTGAGTAAAAGAGTCAAGGGACAGAGCTCACATCCTGGGGAGTTCAAACCCCAGTACTTTCACACACATACACACACATATTCAAAACATGACCAACAGCACATTGAAAGGATAAAGCAAATCACTTACTTCCTGTTGCCAGATGTTGATACTAGAAGACTCTGACTTTCTGAAGAATTTCATATTCTACCATCTATAATTGTCAGTCAAAATAATGTGGTGATGACATAAGGAAGATTGATAGCCTGAAATGATTCCACTAAATTTAGTTTTCTTCTTACATCCAGATCATGTGGTTCTTAAACCTAACCACCAAGCTGTGCCATGAACCTAATTAAAACTGAATAATGTGATAGCTATGGAAGGAAAAAAGAAATGGATATTTCAGGTTTATGGATGGAGCAGCACTTCCTCAAATGGCTTTCTCCTTTAGTGCTATTTGTTCAACTCATCACTTTTGAGTATGTACAAAGGATCTATCTTGCAAGATGATGAATGCTCGAAGACAGATTTTAAAAGGAAACTTATCAGAGGTCCATTTCAGAGAAAATTCTAGCTGCAATCAGGCTCATGGCATTTTCATCTAACAACTGCAATTCTCTGGCATGTGATTCTTACAGGTTTAGAGCACCACTATGTGGCCTTTTGGTGTGTGTGTGTGTGTGTGTGTGTGTGTGTGTGTGTGTGTGTGTGTAAATGTGTATATATTCTTTATATATATATACACACACACGTATATGCACACACATGACAATGACAGCTTAAAATGATTGCATTTCTCTTATTAAAAAAAGTTGTTTATTCATAGGAGTATGAAATGCAAATAACCTTTTAAAAGAGTAAATGAAATCTTTGCATTTAATTGTGCAAAAACACAAATAATTTGTAGCTAATTTTAACAAATGGAAAAAAAAACCCAACCATTATTTTTTTTCCAAGGGATTCTATCTTAATGCATTTTGCTATTGTGCTTCATCTGCATGTGGTACATTACATTTAATGGAAATCACACAGTCCAATTATGTCTCCTCCGGGAAGAGGGGAAAGGGAAAAGGTGGTAGAGGAATTCATTGTAAGCACATCGAAATGCTTTTGGCAACTTAACAGAGGAAAAAAGAAAAAGAACCTGCTTTTCAGCCATTTATATGTCTCTTATAGATGGTAGCTCTCCAGACAAGAACCCTAGAACAGGCCTTACTACAAGGAGCATTCAGATTTGTTCTTCTGCCTGGGGCTCTAAAGAACATGTAAATCTATTGCTAGGGAAATTGCTAAGAGAGCTCCTTTTCTCTAGCAGCTGCATAAACTGGAGGACATAGTTCATATCTTTGCTCTTCCTCTCCTTTTTCTTTTCTCCATCCCCTTTGTCTCTACTTTTGCTCCCTCTTCTTATAATGCGGGGAGATGGAACCCCAGGAAACATACCAGGCAAGCACTCTACCACTGAGCTACATCCACAGCCCAGCCCATTTTTGCTTGACACTTGAGCCAGAAAACCAATTGTAGAATTCCCTCTGCTCAAGGATGTTTCTGTTTACCTACAAATATAATTCACCTCCAAGAAATATCCAACTTGAAATAAACAGCAAAAGTAAAAGTATTCTGAATAGCTCTGTGATCATCAGTAGTTTCTGCTGCACACAGCAATTTAATGGCCTCTGGCTGCATGTGCCTAGTGAACATTTAATTAAAATAATTTCTTAGTTGCCTTACTATATTTCAAGTGTTCAACAACTACCTGCAAATGATGGCCCCTATACTGGAAACACAGATAAAGAACCTCCCCATCACAACCCAGAATTCTCTTGTGCAATACTGACCTATGGTAGTATTTATTTGAGTCACTATTTATATTTCATATGTACTGACTTAGGATAACCTATAACAGCCTGGATGCTAGCACATCTCTGAGACATTCCCTTCCTCCTGCTGACTGGTTTCTGTGCCTATTAATGTTAAGTCTTATACCAGCATCTCTTAGTACTTAGGAAAATAGCAAGAATTCACTGAAGATAGAGATGACTCCTAGAACAAAAGGAAAATACTGCAGTAGTGAGCTGATACCATCTTCTGCCCATCATGTGTCTCCTACCTATCATCCATAAAACAGTACTATATTCTGCTTTGTGAGGGATGAAATTGTGAGCAAAACAGTTAACAGCTATGCTGAGAAGAGAGATTTAAAGCATGCTTTAAAGTGGTTTTCAGTGTTATCTTTCCAAGGGAAAATTTAAAATTGAAAATTTTTCCTGAACTTTTTCTCTAACATTTTCAAGTCTCCATATGTTGTCTCTTACAATACAAAAACAACATAGATTGCTGTCTTTAGGGAGCTCTGATTTATCCACACACTTAGAAAATGTTTGCTTGTGGTAGCCTGTTAATGAATGTTTGTGAATGAATAAATACATTCCTCCTGCCAAGTATGGTTCTCAACCTGTCCGTGGATAATAAAAATCTCTCAAGTTACTTTCAGCCAACTAGAGTTTGCTGGGCTACCACATTAACCAAGTCCCCAAAGGACCAATGCTATTAACATTGACTACTTGATTTCTACATCACAGTAGGTACTTAGAGAATCTTATTCAACATCTTCTGTTCTACCTCACTTTCTCTTTGTTCTTATTGATCTCACCAAAGTAGGAGACTTAATTTCTTTTTCTCTGAATATCTTCTGTAGTTTTGAGTAGTTGTCTCAGTTTACAGGATATTATTTCATGATACTTGCAGCTATCCCATCTGCAGGAAATGATTTCACAGGTCTTCTGGGGCGGGGGGGGAGGGGTATGTGAAGCCTTCTATAACTTTAGGGCTCCAATATCTTGTGAGCCCTAAAAACCTCTAGGTAATAAGTATAATATTAATATTTTAAAAGTCCAAGGGACTTCACTGGTATAGAACATTATAGATTAGGTAGAAAAGCTCAGGTGTGTATCCAGTTCTCAGAAATAAATTAAGCCAGGAGTTTAGAAACATCCTAGACTTTGTTAGGTGTCAGCTTTGGTCTCCGTCATTGTAGACGATGTCTGACTCCACATGATAGAAATCTTACTACCACTAACTGTTCAAAATCCATCTCTCTTACCTTCATTTTTAGAGGACGCATACCATAGGTCACAGGAAGCGGAGCAACGCTGCACTAACATGCATGCTCCTTGTTAAAGATAAGGACTTTGAAAGTCATGAGGGATTTTCAAAGACAGATGCTGGGCAAACTTTCTCAATTATCTATAATAGAACCAGTCTTTATCCTTTCTTTTCCATACATAGATAGATAGATAGATAGATAGATAGATAGATAGATAGATTTATATTTGTAAAACACTGTTTCAGGTCTTTGAATGCTCACTAAGCATTTGTTTAATTGTGACAGAATGGTGCTATTTTAACATCTAAAGTACACAGAAAACTCGAAGAACTCAAAGGTAGCTATATCATTCTTACACCGTGCAGTATTTGAGATGAATCTCCACTAAGATGTAGAGCATGAAAATTATTTACTGTTTTTTATAATTAAGCTACTACCACATCAATATCCCAAATTTAAAGAAAATAGTCTAGCTTGGAAATAATAAGAAAGTATTACTGTTGTCTTTACTGAGGATGAACACACATCCAAATGTCATAGATAATGTCAGACTATATCAATCTGACTTCTGGCTCTTCCACTTTTACCTCCTTTGACTCTGTCACATTACTTAAATTTCCTCTCCCCTAGTTATTGCACCCATAAACTAGAAATTAAAATAGTAACAGCCAAATGTACAATACATAAAACATACTTGGAAGAAGACCTTGGATACATTAAAGCAGTGTCTCTCAATTATAGGGGACTTTGCCCCCACAGACGACAACTCTAGTTTATACAACTTCATGGAGGGCTACTTGGAGCTAATGAATTGAAGCTTAGTACACTACTAAATATCCTACTGTGCACATGATAACCTATTGCAAACAAAGAAGTACTCATTCCCAAATATCAGAAGTGCCAAGGCTGAGAAATCTTGGATTAAGGGATCCTTAACTGTTGCCTATTATTATCAGAAATAAACATACTGGCAAACTCTTATGCAACACTCACCATGTGCCAGCTACTATTCTAATCCCTATATTTTAGTCTTTTCAGAACAAACAAGTGAATTTATAAAACTATAAAGTGGGTCTTCTTTTGTATCTCTGTCTTGCAAACATGAGGCGTATAATGACAAGGATTTAGTCTTCGTTCTTCCTAGATGGTAATTGGAACCCATCAGTAAGGTTGCAGTAAATCTTTCTGGAAAATTGTTCTCACTGGGAGATATGTTTTTATTATAAGAAGCTTATGTAGATTTTTAACACTCTTTTCATTTTCCCTTCTACCTACTTTCACTCTCCAGTTCACATTTGAAGAATGTCAGAATTCTCTTACGTGTTTGTTTTTAATCAGATATTCAAATCCAATAGTTTCCCTTCCTCTACATTTTTCAAGCCCCTCCCTGATTGTTAGAGGTTACTTTGCAAGGATTACAGCAAATAACTGATATGAAAAGATAAGAGATTTGTGTGTTTATCCTAAAGCTTAAGTTAGATTTCCTGTACTTTGATGTGTAAGCCTCTTTCTGACTTTCGTCCAAATGTATTGAGCAATACCATGAAAGTAATTTCCAAGCCAAAGGTCTGCAAGATGGCAACAGAATTGCTCAACATCTCCTGTCCTTTAGGGACTTCAGGAATAAAAAGCTTCTTTCTTGGATTAATGCAATTGTTTGAAAACTGGTTAGCAATTGAATCTTCAGCTTAATTTCTAAAGTTTTGTTTTTTACTGACTGATTGAAAAAATAATGTCTGCAGGTGCCATTTCTCTATTGTTTGTTGGTTGTTGTTTTTCATTAGAGGTGTAAGAATGTTTTAAGCAGGTCTTGCAAAATTGAATTAAATATAAACGATGACTAGTCTTGTAACCTCATACAATAAAAGAAATTGAAACATTCAGCCAAATCTTTAATATTCCCTATAAAACGTTTCCTATTTCCGAGCAATTTAGACAAACTAAAAAAACTTAAATAAATTTATTAACAATATTCCACAGGTCATTCTATTTTTATATCCACTGGACTTTTATTCTCTGTCTATGAAAGTTTCCAGTGCTCAAATGTAACTTCACAGAAGTCACCTTAACATGGCTCAAGATGACAGGGGATTCAGATTTTAATTCAATCAAATTAACTATCAACAAATGTGGATAGTCTTGATTTAAATTGAGGAAAAAGGACTGATCCAAGTCTTCCTAAGAAACAGCCTACAGGTGATCTTAACGAGCAGATTTCATGAAACAATCCATGAGTTGCATGTTTCAGGGTAGCTCCTCTGAAAACACATACTTCAACTGAGAAATCATAATTTAAAAATTATTATTTCTTTTTTGCCTGTGTAGGTCTTGACCTCAGAGATTGGGTGCTATGCCTGGGCTATTTTACTCAACCACTTGAGCCACAGTTCCACTATAGCTTCTTCTTTAGTTATTAATTGGATATAAGAATCTCACAGAGTTCCTGCTCAAGCTGACTTGGAATTGCAAGCCAGGAACCAGTGGTTCCTGGCCACACTATATTTTCTTAACATCAAGAATGGAAAAGACTTAGAAAAGATCATATTAAGTGAAGTAAGCCAGACTCAAAGGAACTTAGGCTCAATGGTTTCCCTCATTTGTCATAATCAGTAGAAACCTTGGGCTCTCCTAGCAGAGATTTGCAATAGAGCAAAACCTTGATACAAAAGGCTATATAGTAGGACGCTAAATGAAAGGACCTCTAGGATATAGAAACATAAGCCATATAATGAATGATTGTTGTTCTTAAGGTACTATGTTATCTCTCAGCTCTTTTGCTGTTCCTTGGTTATCTCATATTGTTACACTATCTCACTTTGTTACTGATATATCGGATATATTTGTATTTGGTTATTTGAAATTGGATAGGGAAGGGGGGAAAACAAGATGAGGGGTGAGGGTGGGGGGGAGGGAAATGGGGACCAAGACATGTGAAAGGGTATCAATGTGTGGGAATTAATGCACCATCTATCTGGCAAATATCATGTAACCCTTCTATTAATTACAATAAAAAATATATGAAAAAAAGAATCCTTATCGTCAAGAAAAATAAAAGCATCATTTGCCCAGAACCAGCTGGGCAAACCTGTGCTTGGTAAAAGGCTTCTTGCCATTCACAAGATCCTCATCTTCCTAAACTCTGGCTGCAATTTCCCCCAACCTAGCGATTATTGCTCTCAACACACACAGGTACCCTCAGGTTTACTATCTAACAAATCCACCATTAAACTCTCCACGACAAATTCTGTAAGCTAATGAGAGGTCTGATACATAGTCTTATGGAAGGGCTCCTCTAATAGTGCTCCTCTACCAATATTCTGACATTCAGAATGCCTCTGAGGATTATTAGCATGCTGGACATGTCAAGAGGTGAGCAGAATTGTGGAAGAGAGGAACATACCTTTACTGTGGGCCAACTTCTAAGGATGGCTTTGTTCTACAGGGCAGTTTTCAATAAAGCTTTTCATAAACTCTCTAGTTACTAGATAGGGAATAATATTTGAAATATGTAACTCAGCAATGAATCTGTCAGGTGATTGAATGCCAGCATGCATCTGAGCTCAGATTTAATGTAAGATTAATGCTGTGTTCTTCATCTCACAAGTTGAGGAAGATTAAAAGGAGAGGATGTGGTCATGAGGTTGGAAGGAGTAAGGCAGATTTGGGAGCCTAAAGAGAAGATTTTAGGCCTAATGGTCTTTGGAAAGTATTTGCAGAACTGAACTAGACACTGGCCGGGTTGTCATGGAAACCAGCAGTGCTGAGAGGGAGAGATGAGAGCTCCAGTGAGGAAGGTTCCTAAAGTTCTAGGAATCATATAAATCCCCAACCCACCTCTGAGCTTGAAATCAGCCTGTTTGGCTACCTAGCAAATGGATATCACGGTACTCCAAACATTTCTGGAGTTAAAAGTATTGTGTAGCTTTCTTTGTAGTGCCAGGTTTGTTTGTTTGTTTAAAAAAATCCATATATTGTGTTCTGTGCTCCTCCTATCTCTTATCTACTACGAAACAGGAGCAAAGGAGAGAAAGACAGGGGCATTGGCAAAGATCGTATTTGGCAACGTCCTATCGATTTCCACTTCCTGCTTCATCAAATTACAACAACAACAACAACAACAACAAAAGGTTGTCCAAAAATGGTGCTTATGGAGTGTCGATTGTTAAAATGTTAAAAATCCTTTTACTGAAAAACTCCTTTCACAAAAGACCTTATTTTGCTAAGGAAGTAATTTTTATTATATGAGGATACCTGAAACTCTTTAGTTTTGATGGTGTTAGTCCTTATTGTCCTTTCTCTTTCTCTTTATCTAAAACAGTTTCTGCATATGTATTAATGACTTCATTTCAGTGCATGCATGTGTGTGTGCATGCACTGTATGTTCGAGCATGTGTCTCTGCATATTCATGTTCTATATATTCATAAATTCAATGTTTCCCTAGCCAAGGGAAATAATTATCACATTAACAACATCTCCAGCACTATATAAATTCTGTGTGTGTGTGTGTGTGTGTGTGTGTGTGTGTGTGTGTGTGTGTGTGTGTGTGTTTTGGTACTGGGCCTTAAACTCAGAGCTTCTCAAGGCTGGTACTCTATTGTTGGAGCCACACTTCCACTTTCAGCCTTTTGATGGTTAACTGAAGAGAAGAGCTTCCCAAACCATCCTGCTATAACTGGCTTTGAACCAAAATCATTAGATCTCAGCCACCTAAGCAGCAAGAATTACAGGAATGAGCCACAGGCACCCAGTCATTTTTCATTGCCCTCTGCATTCTTTTACTTTTAATGGTTACAATTATTTTGCCATTAGCATGCATTATTTCCTCTTCTTTGGGAAATTGTCCATAATAATGTTTCATAACATTTTTCTTGGCAAGGAAATATTTAAAATGTGTTATCACTGCATCAGGTCCACCTACAGCTTCAGTCTTTAGTATTTGCTCCCAGTACAGTCAAAACATGATTGTGTTACTTTTGCATATATCTATAGGCCTCATCATAGTAAATGTACATGTTTGGCATCTTAAGTAAGACAATGCGGAATGGAGAGGGAGGAGTCTTGGCAAAGGTAATAATTTATTCTGGCCAGGGGTATGGGGCAGAGAGGTTCTAGTGGGATTTGGCATCCAATATGCTTTGCTCTTCCCTGTTGCAACTGAGCAAATCTTTGACCTTCTATCTGATGGCTAAAGCCAGTTGATACTTTAGGTAGGCTGAGACTCTGAACAGAAGCCCATAACCAGAAAACCAGCTAGCATCATTCAATTTCTGTAACTGCCACAGGATCTACACATTCCTTTTTAATCTCTGCCTTGCTCCCACTGTAACATTATGCCTAGATTCAGTCTTCCACTAAGTTTCACAAAGCTTAACTCTGCATTAGTATTGACTGGTGCTTTTGCGTCTCTGGATCCCTGGTAATCATTTTATCTACTTTAGCTAGTGAACAACTGCAACCCAGCCTCTGGTTTGTCCAAATTCTCCACACTTTTGGAGATTGCATTACCTTTTTGATGTATGCCATCCTATATTGCAGAGATGGAAAAGGTAATAAATACCTTCCTCAGCCTGTCATGCAATCAAGGTGCTGATTGTGAATGAACATTCATCATAAATAAGATTTCAGAGTATAGTGATCTTGGGAGCTATTATCACTGGCCATCAAGTTTGAGCCTCCAGGTATCTGTGAATGCAGGGAAAGCAGACTCTGTTTGGATTCTATTACCATTTTGGCAGCGGTAACTGTAATGGTAACCTCTTATGTCTGGATTGCAATGCCACCAAAATTTTCTAGAATCAGTTGTCCACAATTGGCCTCAGATATAGTTCATGTGTTTTGGAGATCATCTTGGAGACCAAGCCAGAATTCTTTCCTTGTATCCCTAGTAGTTAGGGGAGCATTCCACATTCCCTGAAATGATATGTGCCTTAAAATACACTGATTGGGTGTTTCTCAAATGGATTCTGATAAATCAGTTAGGTGGCAGGCTTTTGGAGGAAGGGGGCTCAAGAGATTATATGGCCAAAGAGTGGAGGGGTAGGGGAGAGGTTAATGCTGATATATATGAAAGACAAGTCAGAACAGAAAACACCACTGACCTAGCCAGGTGAGGCCCAGACCCCAACTTAGTCTCTGATCTCAGAGAAGAAGCGCTTTTTTTTATTGTTGGTGATGGTGGTTCTGGGGCTTCAACTCTGGGCCTGGGGAATGTCCCTGAGCTCTTCAGCTCAAGACTAGTGCTCTACCACTTTGAAACACAGTGCTACTTCTGGCTTTCTGGTTTAATTGAAGATAAGAGTCTCAGGGACTTCCGTGTCCAGGCTGGTTTTAAACCTCAATCCTCAGATCTCAGCCTCCTGTGTAACTAGATTACAGGTGTGAGTCCCCAGCCCTCTGTAGAAGAAGCTCTCTGAAGCTCTTTTCTACTGATCACTATAATCCCAGAAGCATCGTAATTACTCTTGCATCTCTGTGAGCAGATAGAGGTGGGTGAATCTACCTAGTTGATGTATTCTGCCTAGGGAAACACACCCCTAAAATGATGTTTTAGAGATGAAGTTACTTAAAGGACTACTATCCCCCAAACAGAGAATGTGTGAACAACCCAACATTACATGATCTTATTATCACTAGCATTGGGATGGACTTAGAGAACCAGTGGCTGGTACTAGCTGGAGCTGAGGCCTTGCTCCTTGCTAGGGAGTCCTTTGGGTCCTTTGAAGTGCAGAGGAATTAGTAATGAGCACTGCAACCTGTTAGATGCTCATGAACTCAGTTTTATGTCATCTAGGATAACTCTGAAAGACTATTTGATAGGGATTTAGAACTATGCCCAATATTATACAACTACTATAGCCAACATGTGAACCTAGGCCATTTTGACCAACCTTTCTGCATAAACCTCTCTGGATTTCCTCTCTGTAAAGTTTCCTTTCCTTTGGCTCAGCTATGTGCAACAACGTTCAGTGGGTAATGGCATGTTCTTTGTTTTGTTTTGTTTTTGAAATGTCTCAGTTTCTAAACTAAGCACAAAATAATTTTCCAAATAAATACTTTTCTGTGACACCTCAGGCAGTATCTCAGTAGCATGAGGACTTTATTTATTTATTTAGCCAGTCCTGAGGTTTGAACTCAGTGCCTGAGCACTATCCTTGGGCTTTCTCAAGTCTAGTGCTCTACCACATGAGCCACAGCACCACTTCTGTTTTTTTTTTTTCTGTGTGTGTGGTAACAGGGAATCGAACCCAGGGCTTCCTGCATGCCAAGCAAGCATTCTATACTCGGCCACAATCCCAGCCCTGCCATGAGAATTTCTGAAGATGCTCACATTATCTTCCCTCCCTTTTGCAGTGACTTCCATATTCCGTGGACCACAGAGTATCAAGACTGTCCTGGAGCCTGGGGCTGCTCAACAGTTTCCTGGTGTTCTCTTCCCACTGATATTGCAGGGGCGGTCCTCTTCCAGCTACAGAACAATGCCTCTGTCCTGGTTCTGCACTCATGCAGAAGGGGAAGAACCATTGTGAAAGGAAAAGAGCTGCCCACATGGAATTTAAAGAAGAGAGGGAAACCCAAACCAATTCTTAATTGTGTGGGAGACAGCACATTTGAAAATAACAGAGGAAAGAAAAATCACAGAATAAGTTCTACATATCGTAAAATGTCTCCTGCTTGCTATTTATGTATAACTTTTTTTTTTTGGGTGTCAGTACTGGAGCTTGAACTAAGGGCCTGGCCACTGTCCCTGAACATTTTTTGTTGTTGTTCAAGACTAAAGCTCTATCACTTGAGCTACAGCTCCACTTCTGGCTTTTGGTGGTTAGAGATAAGACTCTCACAGACTTTGTTGCCTGAACTGGTTTGAACCATGCTCCTCAAATCTCAGCCTCCTGAGTAGCTAGGATTATGGGTGTGAGTCATTGTCATCTAGCTCCTAGACTCTTTTCAGGTGACAAGCTCTTCACAGGAGTATGTCAGGGGGGTAAAATATGTTAAATCATACAAACTCTGGAAGTACATCTTCCAAGAAAACCAATTGTCAGTATTCATCTTTATTTTGTTGTTGCTCTACCAATTCTGATGTATTTTGTAGAAAATAAGAGCCAACACACATTGAGCACTTATTTGTACAAGACACTGTGCTAAATTGTCCTGAACTTACTGAATTCAAGATTCACAATAACCCTAAGAAGTGGATATTCTATGTGCCCTAAAATGTAACTCAGAAGTAAAGTGACTCTCCAGAAAGACTGCTAAAAATTGCTAGAACAATAACTTAGCCTTTCTGAAGCCAGAAACATTCTGAACTTCTTACCTTATTACATGAGACTAGACAGATCCTTCTCTGCTGGTCTAGTCTGAGCTCTGTGATAAAGCAATAACGGATCATGTTTTGCCACACATGGCTGGAAGAGTACTTGGAAACATGCAGCACGGCAACATGAAGATACGGGGAATCACTAACCTGAGATGGCCCCTTTCCTCCTCCTGCCAGGAGAGAGGAGCCATAGCCACTAGGATGTTTTCTATTGTTGTCTACTACTAACCACTGAGAGTACAGTTTTTATGAATAATAAGATGTCATTTTTCCACATGTGAAATAGTCAATTTTATGACTTAGAGAAGAAACTGCTATAGTAAATCAACATTTCACATGGGTTAAGAGCATGCCACAATTATTTTTGTTTGATTGGCAATCTTAAATTTCTTGTAAAAAATAATAATAAATGCCTGAGATCTTATGAAAGTCTTCTTTAACAGAGACTTTCAAGATCTTAAGAAATGTGGCTGATGAAAGGATATATTTCCTAAAAGACCTCTTTAAGAAGGGAAGTTCTGGGGTTGGGAGTGTGGCCTAGTGCTGGCCTAGCATGCAGGAAGACCTGGGTTCAATTCCTCATCATAGAAAAAGCCAGGAGTGGCACTGTGGCTCAAATGGTAGAACTCTAGCCTTAAGAAAGCCAAAGGAGAGTGCCAAGACCCTAAGTTCAAGCCCCAGGACTGGCAGAAGAAAAAGGAAAAGGAAAAGGAGAAGGAGAAAAAAGGAAGAGGAAGAGGAAGAAAAAGAAGAGGAAAAGGAAGAATAAGGAGGAGGAGGAGGAGGAGGAGGAGGAGGAGGAGGAGGAGGAGGGGAATCTTCCAGATCAAAAGCACAGGCAAAATTGTTTTGAAGTGTATACACTGCAATTCTAATCCATTTTTCTGCAAGTGTTCACATAGATACATGTATGCTCATGTACTATGAGCAGGCACACAGTCCTTCATGACTCTGAACCCTAATTCATGTGTCTCCTTCCTCCTCCAGATCTATTTGATCTATTTGTATTTATGGTGCGTGTGTGTGTGTGTGTGTGTGTGTGTGTGTGTGTTACTGGGATTTGAAGTGAGGAGATTTTCATTTCCTAGACAAATGCTCTTCCATTTGATCCAAACCAGTAACTGTGTTTGATTCATTTACCTCTTGCCATCAGCTTTCCGGGTCCATTTGCAAAAGCATTCTTTTTTTTTTTCTTTTGTTGGTCATGGGGCTTGAACTCTGGGCCTGGGGGCTGTCCCTGAGCTCTTCAGCTCATGGCTAGTGTTTTACCACTTGAGCCACCGCACCACTTCCAGTTTTCTGGTGGTTTATTGGAGATAAAAGTATCAAGGATTTTCATGCCCAGGCTGGCTTTGAACTGCAATCTTCAGATCTCAGCCTCTTCAGTAGCTAGGATTACAGACATGAGCCACAGGCACTCAGCTGGAAAGGCATTCTTAATGCCAGCTCCATAGTCCTCTGCTTGCTATCTTTCCATTCTGTTATTTGAAGAGTACTTTGAAGATGAAAAGCTCTATGGTAAGCATAAAGCATTAACTCCACTGACTCTGCAAACACATAATATGAAGGTCTTGAAAAGCTACCATAATAAAGCATAGTAAATAAGGACAGGACAATTTTCCAAAGAAAATAGAACTTAACAACAATACTAATAATACCCGATGGTTTAACAGCTTCTTTTCATATACAGCCTTGATAATACTGATTGATTGATTGATTGATCATTTGTGAGAAAGTAGAGTATAAAGAAATAGCTAAGGTGTTTGTACGAGAACACAACTGAATGCTTTTCTCAATCTCTCATGTTAAAGGAAGGAAAAGTTTTAGAGTTCAGCACTTTTTCAACAGACTTAAATATATCCTAAATTGTCTTTCATAAACACACAATCCTGGAGTAAAGAAAATGAGTGGCAAAATATCAGTTGGCCAGAAAATAGAGGAGCAGATTTGTAATTTGAAGAAGCATCAAGTGCTTCTCTTTGCTTTTCCTTTGCTTATTACAATCAGTGGTAGTTTAGAAGGATCTTCCAGAAAACAGCCACTTTGCATCTTGTTCCAATTTTTTTACTGTGTTATTTCAGGAACAGACGGTGAAATGGACAGTAATTCCTAGGGCCTGTCTAGAAGATGTACTAAAACTTCTTTCCTAATGACAAAATGCCCTTCAACCCCAGATGAAGGCTCATCAGCCAATGAAGAAAGGAACCATGCAGATGGCACACTTGAGCAGGGGTCTTTAAACTACCATTTGCCAAGCTTCTTCTTAGGAAAGACAAAGAACCTATAAAGCCAAGCTTAGCTGAGCTGCTTCCTTCTCTGTAGTTCTAAAAGTTGGATCTGCACTCATTTGATATTAATATGTGTACAGACTGATATGAATATTCCTAAAAGGGGTCTAAGAAGGTTTCAGAAGGAATGAATACAAAACCTTGAAGTTTCTGGGAGAACCTACCTATACAATCACTTTTCTACCTGGATCACTTTCCAACAGTGCAAGGGGCTTGGTATGGGAAGATAGAGTGGAATTAGTGGAAGTTTCATTCCTGACTATTCTACAACTCACTATAAGCCATTCACAGAGAGCCATACATATTCTTGATTTTATTCAGATTACAAATTTTGAATATTTTGAATTTCTTAAATTCACTTCACATTAGCAGAAATAATATATTTCCAACACTTACACTGATTGATCAATGCAAAAATGTCCAATGTCTAATTTTCCCTCAGTAGGTACATTTACAAAAAGAAGATAAGCTAAAATTAATTCTTCCCAACCAGCAGCATATATCATAATTACCTAGACAGTTGGTTATAATATGAATTTTGTTTCCTTCCTCTAGAATTTTTGTTTCATTGGAATTTATCATTGAATTTTCATTTATAGAAAGATCTCTTAACTTGGTACTGGGGGTTTAAACTCATGGCATCATGCTTGCTAAATCAAGCACTTGAGCTATACCTCTAGTCCAGTCCAAAGATGAATTCTAGGAAACATTTTCCTTGGCTGGCCTAGAACCTTGGTCTTCCAGACATCAACTTTTGAGTAGGTAGGATCTAGCTAGCTAGCTAGCTAGCTATAGTACTATAGCCATATATATATATATATATATATATATATATATATATATATATATATATATATACCTTCCAGCAGTGTAACTACTGTACCTCTTTCATCTCTTCTATAGTTCTAGTCTTTTCCCTGCATTGTGTTTCCAGTCTGAGCTTCAACCCAAATTTAGATCTTACTACTTTACTGCATAAAAGTCTCCATAGACTATCATAACCATTAAGTATAAAGCTGACATCTCACTTCAGCCTGTAAGGAATGAAAAGACCTTCCTATAATTTCTCTACCTCATTTTCCTCTATCTCTGCTCATTTGGCCTTGTTAGAACCCTAACAAGGTCCCCTTTAGAATCTTTTACACAAGCCATCTACTTGAAATGTCTTTCACCTCAAATCTTTACCTGTCTAGTCTTTCTCTATTCTGTTAAAGAAGCCATTCCTGGACATGAAAACTCTGAATCCCTAGTCCCCAATCACTCCCTATCACACAGTATTCCTTAACTTTCCTCATTGCATTTTTCATGGTGTTGCATTTGTTTCTTATGTTCCAGTACTTTACTAATATTTAAATTCTCAATAAATAGATATGTTCAATGAACCTGAGTCCTCAATTGGGTAGAAAACATTAGTCTTCTCAATTCCTCACTTTTATAGAAAACTACAATGAATTTTATACTTGTAAGAAAGTATCCTTAAATATTTTCACACACACGCACACACACATGCACACACACACACACACACACACACACACACACACACACACACACACACACTGATTCCTAAGAAGTATATAATGGCTGTGTCTCTGGGTGCCACAGGGGAACATGGGAGAAGGAAGTCAGGAAGAAATGTGAAAGGCAGGAGCCTGGGGTAGGTTTCATGTGTCATTGTGAGATCAACATCTTAAATTTGTGACAAGTCTTCAAGAAATGGACGTGATGTTAGCTCAACATCTGCTAATGCCAGGGAGTGTAACTATCCATGGTGTTTAAGGCAAATTCTAGGCGTGGCCATCTTAAGTGTCCTGCTATGTTAGCCATGAAAATATATGCCTGGATTAGGAACCAAAGAGTAAACAGGTGGGTTCTTGCTAAAAAAAAAAAAAAAAAAAGAAATTCTAATTTCTATATGATGGGTCAATGCAATCAAGGAAGAAAAAGCACTGTTGTATTAATAGAGGAAAAATAAAATGACAAACGTATATTTTATGACAGAAATGTACTTTTGGAATGGTTAGTTAAACATATGATTTTATAGCTAGAGTTTTCTGCCCCATTCACTTCCTTCCTTTATTTATTTT
This sequence comes from Megascapheus bottae, assembly GCF_031878675.1. Taxonomy (NCBI): domain Eukaryota; kingdom Metazoa; phylum Chordata; class Mammalia; order Rodentia; family Geomyidae; genus Megascapheus; species Megascapheus bottae. Next base: position 54,681,149 of record NC_143522.1, on the reverse strand, counting down.
TATTTATTTATTTTTTAACTTCAAAAGCAGGATAGCCTCTAATGCAGGTCAAAAAAAGAGGAGATTTAACTCACCGTATATATCCAGTTTTCACTCTCATTAGACCAAATCTCATGGTCTCAGCTACCTCCCCCTTAAAAGATGCAGCAAGGGACAGCACTGCAGCTGCCATTACACAACTTCCTTCCTTCCCTCTTCTCCTGTTCAGGGTCCCTGAAAGACAGGCTGATGGCAACTGAGCAAGGTAAAGCTCAAAAGCCACCAGACCAGCTGATACAAATAAACCCTAGGCCATTGTGGTGAGACTGGAACATAAAAGCAACAAATAGATGCTGCATTCGTGCCCTTCTGGAACTGGGAATGTGCCCTAATTAACGCAGACACACATCTCTGCAGTGGCATCCAGACAGTAAATGAAGGGGCAGCCTGCCTGATTTCTCAGCTTCCAGGTTATAAGCAACACTTACTGGGTTAGGTCCAGCATGTAGGTTAGTGTACAAAGAATATAGAAGCTTAGAAGATATTTAGTTAATTCTACCCAGGAAAGGATTGCTTCATAACGTTCCTTGTGGTATGTGGTGCTGAACAAAAGCTGGACCAAGCCTGGTCAGTCACAGAGGGTAACCTCCCCACCCCCATCCCAAATCCATGCAAGGATAGCACACTGAGCCTGTCATTCCAGAGAGTTATGGGCCCACAGCCAAGGCCAGCCTAAAACCTTGGCAGCCGGAAGGCAAATGAAACCTGAGCAATGCAGTATATCTGTACGCTCTCTCCCTAGATAAATTAGATTTTTGTCTCCAAATAAATGAACAATGTAGTGACATTAGGTTGTGATTATAGGTTTGTTAGTCAGCAAATATAAAGTACAAAATTGAAATTAGTAATTCCGGACAATTAGCTTAAAATGACCTGAGATAGGAGATCTCCTATATCCCCCTTTGGCAAACCCCAGAAGTAGAGAGATCAGGTCTGGCCTGTGCCATGGTGGCCACATAGCGAATGGAAGGGTTTGCTGTCTTGTCTTCATGGTGGGGGAAGCAGACGTCCCCCCCTTCCCAGGTGATGGACATTCTTGAATCCTTGGAGGCAGCGGTGGGAACTTGGTTATAGGTCACTAAACTTGTCAGTGCAGTGCCTGGGACAGGGATCCTGACCCCTGACCGGATCCTATTTAGGCTCAGACCAGCTCAGAGGCCATTATGTTCTGTCACATGTCTCCTGGCTCCTGGCTCTTCTCCAGTCACCATGGCATCTGATCTCTCCATTGGAGCTGAATTGGTTGGTACTGTTTCTGTTCTTTGTTTTCTCTCTGGTTTTCCTGGCTCAGTTTCCTAACAGTGTTGAGTGTATTTGCTGGTCTTTGAGACAGAGTCAACCATGCAGTCGCCGACCTTTTAATAAAGACTCCAAGATTTGATCCTTCAAAATGTGGTTTCTCCATTTTCTTGCCCTACAGCATTCCTACCTCAACTATGTTTCTCTTTCTTTCAAAAAATTTTAATTTAAATTGTATTGCAATGGTGATATACAAAAGGGTTACAATTACATGTCAGGTAATGAGTGCATTTCTTTTTGAACAGTATCACCCCCTCTTTAACAAGGATGGGACACACAGGTAAAGAGCCATGAAATGTGAGCCAGGGCTGAAAGGGGGACATGGTGAAAGAAAACACCAGAATAGGTGAAGAAATTCCAGAATTGGTCTTTCAGTAAGAGATGGAGGGTATATGCTCTCAATTTGACTCTGAGTGGGCTTTTGACTGTTTTAACTAACACAGTAGAATAGAAGTGATGGGACTCATAAGGCTAGATCCAAATAGATCATTTCTTTTCTATCTGGATCCCTTTGCTGGGTATCATGTAAAAATCCAACCACACTAAGACTGCCATGCTTGAGAGAACACAGGTCAGCCATCTTTGTTGAGTTACAAGCCTATGGTCAGCTCAGCATCCGCTGTCAGCTGTGTAAATGAAACATCTATGAATACTTTACCGAGCCAAACTGTCAGATAATACCCAACAGCTAAGTGCTATCTATGTCAAGTGTAAGAAAGTTCCCCAAATTATCCTTACTTTCTGTCTCATAAAATCATAAGCCAAGGAAAATGGTTTAAAAGTGCTTGGTTTACATTGTTTAACTGAAAGATTCTCAACCTAAGCCCCATGGGTACCAGACACAGCTGAGGAGTGAAGACTTGCATAGAAGGTCAGGACAATGATTTCCAGGCAACATTGTCTTCCAGATAGAACTGAATTCTGTATCAGTGCAACTTTCACCCAACTGTCCTAGTTCTGCCTTCTGATGCTGCAGAACAGGTCTACTCTGTTCTATGTGACAACAGGAAAGATTATGCAAATATATAGGTCAATAGGAAGAGAAAAGCTTTCTTTGTTTGAAGGTCCTTTGATGCATTAAGACATTAAAGAAGTGCTTCCTCCCAAGAGCTCCCTGGGGTCATAACATTTACACATTCTTTGCATATGTACTTCTGTGCAGAAAAGGAGGAAGTGCCTGTATCCAGAAACTATTTATTACAGATCTTTTTTCCCCTTGAATATGTTCAAAATGCTTACATTGCAAAATTCAAGAAGAAAATTATGCATCAAAATAAATCTGGGCTGGGTTAGAAATTTAAATGTAAGGACTTCGATTTGTTCATTAAAAATATAAAAGCAAATGCTGATGAGTATTTATATTTTTTGAATGAAGGAGCAGTTAACTTTGTCAGTATGACTTCAAAAACTACGAAGGAAAAATGAAAGACATAATTACATATAGACTAGAACTTTCACATAATAAAAATATGGGCAAATAAAGTTAAAAAGCTAATGAGAAACTAAAAACATTTTCTGGCACATAACTGAAAAAAGATAAATAATCTTAATATGTATACTTAATATAAATTAGAATATATTAAATATTTTAAGTACAGATAATTTCTATTTAATTCTAGTTAGCAAGAAATTAACATTCTAATAACAAATAAGTAAGTATATACAAAATAAAGTTTATTGTAGAGAAATTGCAAATGAAATGGAAAAAAACCAAATCTATTCTTTCATAATATAAGGAAGATTAAATAATCATATCATTGTTTTATTTCTCTTTAGAACCCAGTTTTAATTGCCAATAAAGATGTTAATAAAAATGCTGAAAAAGGATCCACTGTTTCTTATAAGCTCTTACTTATCTCAATCTTTAAACTAAATAGTTCAGTAAATCATATAACATGATCTCTCACCAAACATTCATATTGACTATTAAAACATGGAAGTCACAAATAAAACATTCAAAGTTTTGCCAACAATAATGTTCACCAGAACAGCAAACACAGCGGGGAATAAAAGGAATGTAACCAGACGTGGTGGCTCACCTAGCTAATAATCCTAGCTACTCAAGAGGCTGAGATCTGAGGATCAAGGTTCACACGACACAAAAGGACCTGAGACTCTTATCTCCAGTTAACCTCTGGAAAACGGGAAGTGAAGCTTGGCTCAAGGGTAGGGTGGTAGCCTTGAGCTGAAGAGCTCAGGGACAACACCCAGGTCCAGGGGTAGGGTGGTTGCGTTGAGCTGAATTGCTCAGGGACAGCACCCTGGCCGAGTTCAAGCCCCAAAACTGACAAAAACAAAAAACAAAATGGTTCTGAATATATTTCAATAAGAAAGCGTACAGTGGAGGCTCACTTAAGCAATAAGCATTCGGCAATAGAAACTATTTAATAATGAATAGTATGAATCAAACCTATACATAGGGCTGGGAGTCTGGTCTACTGGTAGAGTGCTTGTCTACCATGCATTGGTACTATAGACACAGAAAATGCTGGAGGTGATGTTGTGGCTCAAGGGTAGAATACCAGCCTTGAGAAAGCTCAAAGATAGTGTTCAGGCCCAGAGTTCAGTCCCCTGGACTGGAAAAAAAGAAATCTTTATGTATAGACTATAAAATACATATAGTTTTATATATCCACAAGACATTCAAATGTCTAATACGTTATATGTAACTACATTAAGCAAAGTAACTTAAATATATTTAAGCAAAAGTAAAATTATAAAATAAATTAGCATTTTATATAATCTATATTTCATATACTTTATATCTCTATATAGATATTTAATAAAAGGTATATTACCTTCTTATCCTTTTTAAATTATCTTTAAGTAGTTGTAAAACAAAATTTCCCTTTCCCAAAGCAGTTTATAGATATGTCTTGATCAATGTCAACCCTTTCAGCATTCTCACTATTCATCCCAACTCACCTCTTTCCTCACTTTTCATAATTTTGTAGGCTATACATTAAATTCTTAGCTGCATTCTGGTACTTGGAAGGGGTGAGGTGGGATCAAGAGAAGAAAGGTAGATAAATGAATAGGAGAAGGGCATGAATGTTGTCAATACTGTTTTTTGAATAGGAAAAATGAAACACCCCACCAGAATGTGAGCTGTGGCTACCTGCAAATGAGGAACATTTTGAGCACTATTTATTTTCTTTGTACTGTTGCACAGCATCTCTGTGTCTACAAATGACCATTTCATCTTAAAAATACAAACCGAGGCCAGATGCCGGTAGCTCATACCTGTAATCCTAGCCACTGAGGAGGCTGAGATCTGAGGATCGTGGTTTGAAACCAGTCTTGGCAGTGAAGTGCACGAGACTCCTATTTCCAAATAACCACCAACATGTTAGAAATGGAGTTGTGGGGCTCACATGATAGGATACCAACCTTGAGCACAAAAGCTCAGGAACAGTATCCTGGCCCTGAAGTCCAAGCCCCAGGGCTGGTAAAATTAAAATTAAAAAATAAAAGCATAGATATACATAGATCCAAACAACCGGTATAACATTTGTGACGTCAGCTAACTACCTGAAAAGAGACTAGAATAGAGCTCAAAAGAACATTGCTACCAACCAGGCATGAACAGTGCATCTTTTTGGAAGATGACTGGGCAGTGAGGTGGAAAGGGCTCTAAGTGGGAGTGTGAACGGTCCAGATACAGAGGTGGTTTTGTGGCTGACTTACCCTGTGACCCAGAGCTAGACTCCCAGCCATGGCAAATCTCAGTTCTCTAATCTAAAAATAAATGTGTTAGAGAATATCAAATTCTCATCCATCCTTTCCAACTCATCGGATGAATTAGGACATGATTGATATCGTAGTAGATTTCCTTCAAGTAGCTAACACAATAGCCAGAGTTACCAGACCAAATATAACATATACAGTATAATATGAATTTACAGACACTGAACACTTTTTTTAGTTTCAGTATATACCATACACTATTTGTGAAATTTTTTGAGAACCTGAAAGTATTGTATTTTTATATTAAAAATGACATCTAGTTTACTATTCATCTCAACAGTCTGTAAATTAGTTATTCTCCCATTTTCATGTCCTGAAATTCACACAGGAAGACAGATACAGAACCAGTATTGAATGACTGAGATCTTAAACTACTATTCTGCTGATAGAATTATAGGTCTTCCCAGGTTACTCTCTGATAATTACTAAATGACCAGTCAAATCTTGTTCAGTAAGTGAACAGGTTTCATGCCTTATTGGGCCTTTTTTTTTTTTTTTTTTTTGGTAATTCATTGCATTTTCTTTGAGAGTTTACCACACATTCAATCAGCCTCTGGGTATACAATATCTCACATAACAGACAGAGTTCTGGTCATTACAATCTGGTGGTCAGTACAAGCAACTTATCAGGGAATCTCTGTGAAATATTTATTCTTTTGTGTTTCTTTTGTTTGAAACCAATGCAGGATTCTTGTTACAGGCCATTCCAACGGTCTCTATTGGGGAATATTTATGCAATGGAAAATACATACTCAAGATGACGTATTTATTTAAATTTTAACATGGTAAAATTTATTTCTCTTTGCTCAACTTGGCAACCCTGGCTGTAATTCTTAGTTTGTGTAGTTGATATTTGTACAATATTCAAGTAAAAATACATTTACTATTCCAAAATGATCTTAATATCACATATACTGTATAAAATCTCATGTTAATCTACAGGGAAATCTGTTCATTAAGGGATAATCATTTGGACTTCTTGTGTCAGACATTGGCTAAGATTACCCAGAAAAAAAACATTGCACAGACTAAAGCTGGGGTAGATACTAGAAAATTCACAGCACAAACTGCATGCAATTCAGGGCCATGTTCTATTTTGAAGGGAGATTTGAGTGCCCCCCCGCAATCTCTCAAGGAGTGAGAAAAAATATATCCAGAGTATGAAGGATTTTCTGCTCTAATTGAACTTTTGCTCTTCCACTTATTACTGTTTGAAGCAGAGGTCAGTTTAAGGGTCAACTATGTGTGCTCTCTATTATATATCATTTTAAACTCTTCTTTGCTGGGCACTGATGAGTCACACCTATAATCCTAGCTACTTGGGAGTCTGAGACGTGAGATTCATAAGTGGAAACCTGAATGAGAAGAAAAGTCCCTGAGACTCTTGTCTCCAATTAACCAGAAAAGGAGGTGGCTCGCTAACATTGAAGCTTTGATCAGAAAATAAAAACAAAACAAAACAAAACAAAAACAAAGGACCAAAGATGAGCCAATGTAACAGCAATATTCACAAGACACAAGACAATATGTTGGAAATAAACTTCACAACTTGGGAGGGGGTGTGGAGAAGGTAAGTGGGAGAAAAACCTGGGAAGGAGTGACAATGTTCAAGTAATGTACTCACTACCTTACAAATGTAACTAACCCCAGTATACAATAAAATAAAATTCAGAAATTAAAAAAAAGTGTGATTACAAGATCTTGAGTTTAAGCCTCAGTACCAGCACAAAAACAAGCAAACAATAATAAATAAATAAATAAATAAAACTATTCTTATTAAAATGCAAACACTTAGCCTGGTTCCAGTGACTCACACTTGTAATCCTATCTCTATTCAGGAGGCTGAGATCTAAGGATTACATTTTAAAGCCAGCCTCCTCAGGAAAGCTTATGAGACTCATCTACAGTTAACCACCAAAACGTCAGAAATAATCATGTGTGCTTTAAATGACAAAGTGTCAGTCTTTGGGCAAAACAGCTAAGGGACAGCACCCAGACCTTGAGTTCAAGCTCCAGTGTGGGAACACATACACACACACACAAACAAAAAAATTTCCCTTACCTCTTATTGATTATGCAAAAACAGGATGTCATCCAAATTTTTCCCATGATACATTGCTTGCAGCAATGTAGCATTTTCAGAATTCATTTGTAACTTAAGAAAGTCTGAAGTTCTCAGATAAAGGAATGAAACTCTCTGAGTAGAACTTTGGAAATCTAATTATCAAGAAGAAAAGAAGACATGTCTGATCTCCCCAAATTCCAAAGTCATTATAAAAGAATATTATAAATGTAAGCAATACACAAATGAGAACTCAGCCCTTATCTGATGTTTCATTTTTCATATTCTCAGGGTAGACTATGTATAATAGGTACTTACTGACACTAATACTTAATGAACTTGGTTTATTAAATACATGGTTTTTGTGGAGGAAAAAATGTATTAAGTTTTCACCATTTTGAGATTTGGGGCCATAGAACTTACAGTTTATACTGTTTCTTAATGCTTCTAATTCACATCTAACTTTGACATATGAGGGGGGGAAAAGCCATGTTCCCTTTGTCTGACTTACTTCATTTGTTTACTTAATGTAATGTTTTTTCAGGACTATTCATTTCCCTTCAAATGACATAATTTTATTTTTCTGGATAGATGAGTAGAATTCATATATATCACATTTTCTTGATCTTCTCATCCATTTCAGGGTATTTGGGCTACATATCTAGGGTATTTGAGTTAAATAACTTGGCTATTATAAATAGTGCAGCGGTGAAGATGGGTGACATTACTGTTCCCTTACTTAGACTATTCTAGATACATGTACAGGAGTGGTATTATAAGATCATAGGGTAATTCTACTTTTTGAAGGAAACTTCCATAGTGATTACGTTCATTTACATTCCCACCAGTAGTATTATAGGGTTCCATTTTTCCCCTACATCCTAGGCAACATTTATTATTATTCATACTTTTGGTGATGACCATTCTTACTAGGGTGAGAATGATTCTCAATATTGTTTTTGTTGTTGTTGTTGTTGTTGTTGTTGTTGTTTTTGCCGGTCCTGGGCTTGAGCTCAGGGCCTGAGCACTGTCCTTGGACTTTCTCAAGGCTAGAGCTCTACCACTTGAGCCTCAGCACCACTTCTGGCTTTTTTTCTATGTATGTGGTACCGAGGGATCGAACCTGGGTCTTCGTACATGCTAGGCAAGCACTCAACCACTAGGCCAAACTCCTGGCCCCTCAATATTGTTTTGATGTACATATCCTTTATGGTCAGAGATGTTGAGCATTCTCTTCATGTGTCTCTTTGTGACTTTCACTTCTTCTGAGAAGTTTCCTTATGCATTTATTCATTGGGCTATTGATTTTGGGGGGTTCGTTTTTTAAATTTTTTTTATCCCTTGTGCTAGGCTGTTACATATCTTAGACTTAGACTTGCTCCAAAGATGGACAGACCTTCTTGATAAACGTTCAGCTTGGTTTTACCAAGCCCAAAGCCCATTACTAAATTTAGCCTTCAATGCAGTCTTGCTTTTTTGGCCTTCACTAGGAGTTAGTGCTTTTCTCAGTTTCCATCCAAGGACCAAATTTTGCATCCTTTAGGAAGCCTATTAGCTGTGTAATCTTGGCCTTGTTAACATTTCTGAGACTGAAGTGACACCTCTTTAAAAAAAAAGAAGAAGAAAAGAAAAAGAAAGGAAAAAAGAAAGAATGCTAAACTCCCTACCTTTCTAGGTTGTTGTGGGCTTTATACGTTTGCAAAAAGTTCTAGCACTGTGCCTAGAACATGTTTTCTCACTGGATCTCCTCTGGCTGAACCATTAGCTCTCTGGGGTCTAAGTTGTGCTGTGTCCCTTTCTGCATCCCTAACATAGGCTTTTGCCAAGACTTATTTACCAAAACAATACTATACACAGAACTTCATCAGTCATAAATGTCCTATTGGTCTTACTAATGCAGTTTCTGAAGGAAGACCACCTAGTACATGATATTGAAATTGTCGTAAAAAAAATCTGAGTTGTTATACTTATACTGAGAATAAGAAGGAGAAAGGTATAAAGAACCATAGGTGACCTAAAATTGGGTCACTTCTTGGAGAATGTTTTATTATTGGTGGATTAAAGATGAAGTAGGCCTCTAATTGTAGCTTTAACTTCAATATGTCAATGTCAGCACTACTCAGGGATAAACTTCTAAAATGATAATATTTTGATTTAGTAGTAGACTTTTACCATTCGGTGCACTTTGCCACCTATTATCTCCTTTTATCCTCCCAACAAGCCCAAGAGGGAGAGCAATTTTACAGATGAGCAAATAGCAGCACAGCAGGTTAAGTGACCGAGAGGCAGTCACTGAGTGATTTTAATAGCAGAGCTCAATTCCTAAACAGACTGCCAACTCCCAGGCCTTTCCCTCATCTCCTGGGACCCTGTTGTACCCTTTCTAAACTTAGAGCACAAGGTTGTTCAAGAAACTAATGCCCACAAAGTATTTGTTCAATGCATGCTGAATAATCAGTAAATTTCTGAGGAGGGAGAAAGGGAGGAAAGGAGGGAAGGAAGGAAGGAAGGAAGGAAGGAAGGAAGGAAGGAAGGAAGGAAGGAAGGAAGGAAGAAAAGAAGGAAGGAAGGGGGGAGGAAGGGAGGGAGGTTTAAAAAAATATTTAGTGTAATAACCTATTGTGTATAGAGAATTATCATAAGCGATCTATTCAGATCAATTAACTCAATTGCTTTCAGAACTTTATTATCAGGTCTAGATTTTGGCCTATCAAGACAACTTTCTGTGAAGCCATGTTTACCAATCTTGCCTGCTAGCTATGTATATATAGAGTTTGTTGATTTATCATTGATTTTTTTAAAGGTCAAAGTCAAAATTTCTCTGTACACAATGAGGATATTTAAAGATGAGGATGGGGCCAACAAATAGTATGTTTATTTGAGGAGTACTTTATGGTTTGCAAAGAGCCTCTAGCAGAAGATCTTGACATACTTTTATTTTTGAGTCAGAATCTCTTAAAAGGTGATAAAGAATATAGAAGTTATTATAAAATGCTATATTTTGCACACAACATTGATATAATTTAAAGAAGATGAGAAATATGTATTCCATATAGAATATATTCCATATTCCATTGTTTCATGGGAAACAATGAAGCTATGCTTGATAAATTGTATCACTTCCTCATGACAATGGCTCTTTGTAATATATGCAAGCACGTATATCAATGATATTTTATACTAGGGAGCAAAAGAGCAGAAAATGGAAGTGATTTGTCTAATGAAAAAACCTACTTAAAACTGAGGAGATGGGCTGGGAGTTTGGCCTAGTGGTAGAGTGCTTGTCTAGCATGCATGAAGACCCGGGTTCGATTCCTCAGTACCACATACATAGAAAAAAGCTGGGAATGGTGCTGAGGCTCAAGTGGTAGAGCTCTAACCTTGACAAAGTCCAAGGACAGTGCTCAGGCCCTCAGCTCAAGCCCAGAACTGGCAAAAACAAAAACAAAAAAACAAAACAAAAAACTGAGGAGAGCTTTTCTGACTACTGAGCTGGAGTTCCTTCTCTGTATCAGAGTGTTCAAGTTGTAGGTGAAGATATAAAAGATGTATCAAGAAATGATTTGACCCCTATAGATATGAGTCAATTCAGAAGAGTAATAGCTTTATAGCTTTCCTCTCTTCTGTCACAGGTGTTATTTACAACATTGCCCTGTAAGCCTCTAAAGCATTCAAACCTACCAGGAAAAAAAAAAAAACAAAAACCTACCTGGTCCCAAAGACCTAATTGAAATGCTGATCACAGATATACAAAACCATGTTCTTTGAATTCAAAACTACTTAGGGCTGGGTAAGCAATGGCAGCATTTTCCAAAAGCAAAAAAAAAAAAAATCTGTTAAAGTAAGTAAGCACTATAAGAGAAATGGTAAGGGGCTGGCCATGAAAGTACAAAGATTGTTGGCAAGAAGTCAGTTAGACATAAAATGGACAAGCTTAGCCAGGTGGTATAAGTAGATGTCACATTCTGAGGTAGAGCCAACAATTTGGGGTAAATGATAGTAGGTATAAACCAAATGGAAAAGTCAGGGCTCTGAAGTGTGGTCTGAGTAATTGGAAAACGGAAGTTAACAGTCACAGAAGAGCAAGGGTAAAAAAGGCAGGGAGCAACATTTACTTTGGGACCTACTAAGTTTCTGGTATCTATTTCATACTCAAATGCAAATGTCTAAGACTAAGAGATGAAATAGGTCTACAGGTCTGAGAAGAGGTCGAGCTAGGCATAAAAGTCTGAACACTGTGGTTAACCATGGTTTTGAGTCCCTGTATACTATGCGTCCCTAAATTCTTCTGTTGTAGCTGTGAAAGCTTGGACATGGACATTAAACATACATGCACTTAAATATTGGTGCTATCACTAATCATATGACATCTCAAAGGTTATTGGACATTTTCAACATTGTCTTTGTAAAAACCAGTATGATATTTCCCACTACCTAAAACAAAACAAAATGAAACTGTCATAGACAGAGCTCAATCTATTGCTTGATACACACAAAAATATTAATTACTATTCTTTTAGTGGACCTGGATTTCCCAAGAGAGGAGGTGAAAACAAGGTCTCACCCTTTGGGCAGGTAAGTAAAGTAGGAAGTCATTGCAGGGAACAGAAAGACTAATGGAAACCTAATGCCAGCACTGGTCACGGTTGCAAAAGAGTGAAGAAGGCTGACCCTGCCCCTTTTAAAGAAGATGAGCCAGCCAACCACAGGATTTTGTGTATTGATGACAAGACATCATCCATGCACTAATTCTTGCTCCTAACTGATCAAAGATAGAAACTTTCTATACCCACTATATCAATGCTAATTCCCATCCCCTCACTTTTCTACATTGCTAAAGCATCATGCGAGTGGTTTCCCAAGGTTTCTTATAACATTGCTTTAGGTGAAACCCTAGGCAAGACTCAAGAGGCTGAGCTCAGACATTGTCAAGCCTAGGAGAAGCAGAGTGAAGAAGGGACAGAATTTTTTTCAATAATGTGCCTAGGAAAAAGTGGAGCCAAGAAGACATGAGATAAATTCAGAAGACATGTAGTAACTACTATATGATTATGTATTCTGGATAAAATCCTTGTATCATAATGCTTACCTATGGCTCTTTCTCGGAGATTTTGATCTCCTGAAATGCAAAACTAATTTCTTTTCTTTCCATTTCTATAAATTAGTGTTTGGAGCACAGAATACAGTTGATATTTGCTAAGCTAACATGAACTAAGATGACCTGAAAAATCTCACTTGAAATATATACTTTTGATATACCTGTGTGTAAGTTTTTCCTTTATACTTTATTCCCTCCTCTGGCAATTCAAAAGCAGAAATTTGCTGTAAGAAATACCTTGAACTGCTTTATTTCCTTTGGCTCTATGCTGGGAAAAAAATAGCAGAAGAAACAAAACTCTGATTTGTACAAAGAGCCATAAGACAAAAAAAACTTTTTTTTTTCCTTCTCTAATTGCTTCCCTAGCTGCCTTTCTTAGATTCACAGGAATTAGTGGTTGGAAAAGCACAGCTCAATTGGTTGTTCAGAGCTGGACTCCTCTGTGCTTCATTACAGCCTCAGTGAGAAGAGGGCAGTGGGTAAAAGTCCCTTTGCTAAACTCCTGGCTGCCCCTGAGTCTCTCACACATGTTAAGGTCAGCCTGATCTGTCTCTCCTCTGTTGGCTGAGTTGTTCTCATGCTCTCATTTTTTTACCCCAGTTAAGCAGGGTCCCATTAGTCAGGGTAAGTAAGACTGGATTACATTTTACCTTAGCTCAATCTTTTCTGCATTTTCTCACATGAGAACATGCTTTCTCAGTCTTTTTCAGTACCATGTGAACTATATGCAAGGATGGTATAAAGACAGTGGAAAAGGTTAGACTTACATACAGAAAACTATGGAGTCAACTAAGCCACTATGCATATTAGAGAATTGGAGGGTGAATCCTTACCCCCATCAAGACTTAAACATAATTCTTAGTTCTTTATTCCTCTTTTGTCATATCTTCCCAATGCAGATACATATTTTGAGGAGAATGAAACTTGGCACCTTTGGTTTCTAATTCTTCATTGACGGGCTAGTCAAGTGCTTATAGCACTTAGGGGAAGAAAGAGCCTAACAAAAGTAGGAGGGTAGAAACAAGAATAGGAGCTGGGCCAAGAGTGTGGCCTAGTGGTAGAGTGCCTGCCTAGCATACACAAAGACCCGGGTTCGATTCCTTGCCACATACATAGAAAAAGCTGGAGGTGGTACTGTGGTTCAAGTAGTAGAGCTCCAGCCTTGAAAAAGTCCAAGGACAGTGCTCAGGCCCCGAGTTAAAGCCTCAGGACTGGCAAAAAATGAAAAAAGAATAGGGACAGGATATTGGTGGCAAAGGGAAGTTGAGAACTGAGGATTGAGATTCAAACTCAGTCTGGATAAAAAAACAACTCTTATCTCTAATTACCTACTAAAAAAAAGACCCAAAACAAAAGCAGAAGTGGAACTGTGATTCACATGGCACAAAGCTAAAGGGCAGGGGCAGGGAGTTTGGCCTCGTGGTTAAAGTGCTTGCCTAGCATGCATGAAGACCCGGGTTCGATTCCTCGGTACCACATATAGAAAAAAAGCCGGAAGTGGTGCTGAGGTTCAAGTGGTAGAGCTCTAGCCTTGAGAAAGTCCAAGGACAGTGCTCAGGCCCTGAGCTCAAGCCCAGGACTGGCAAAAAAAAAAAAAGCTAAAGGGCAGTACTTGGACCCTGAGTTTGCTCATACAAAAAGAAGGATATATTCAAAAGACTACCGAGACCTACAGCTACTACAGCCTTTAACCCAATATTGTGACCAATCATTCCCCAAAGTGAGAGATGGTGGGCCTTTTCAAATCTCTGAAGACTGCAGTGCTTTCTGGGATCTCCACAAGGCAAGTAGAGACAGCATGTGCCAGAAAGTAAAGGCTGACCAAGTCAAGTGAAGAGCCCCCTAAACAAAACCTCTTCTCTTCATATAAGAATCTTCCCTTGGGTGGGGAGTTTGGCCTAGTGCTAGAATGCTTGTCTAGCATGCATGAAGACCCGAGTTTGATTCCTTGGTACTACGTGCATACAAAAAAATCCAGAAGTGAAAGCAGTATGGCGGTTCCTCAAAAGACTAAACATAGAGCTCCCCTGTGATCCAGCAATTCCACTACTTGGCATTTACCCAATCGTCCAGAAACAAGGACATACTAAATTCACTAGCACAACAATGCTCATTGCAACACTATTTACCATACAAAAGATATGGAACCAACCCAAATGCCCCTCGGTTGAAGATTGAATCAACAAAATGTGGTATTTATACACAATGCTGCCACCAGAAAGAATGGCATTGCCTCATTTGTAAGGAAATGGAAAGTCTTAGAAAAAAATCATATTAAGTGAAGTAAGCCAGACTCAAAGGAACATAGACTCAATGGTTTCCCTCATTTGTCATAATTAGTATAAACCTTGGACTCTCCTAGCAGAGGTTTACAATAGGGCAAAACAACAAGGTCATATAGGATGAGGCTAAACAAAAGGACCTCCAAGATTTAGAAACAAGAGCCATATAAGGTGTGACTGTCATTCTTACTGTACTGTTATTTTTCATCTCTTTTCTTGTCCTTTGATTATTTCATATTGTTACTGTATCTTACCTTGTTATCTGATATATTGTATATATATTTATTTGAAATAGGATAGGGAATGGAGGAAAACAAGACGAGGGGAGAGGGTGAGTGAGAGAAATGCGGACAAAAACATGAGAAGGGGGTAGCAATGATTTTTAAGTAATTCACCTTCTATCTGGCAAATATAATATAACCCTTCTATTAATTATATATAATATATATATATATATATAAAATCCAGAAGTGGTGCTGTGGCTCAAGTGGTAAACTCCAGCCTTGTGAAAACCCAAGGACAGTGTTCAAGCCCTGAGCCCAAGCCCAGGACTGGGCAAAAAAAAAGGAATCTTTTCTAGATTTTATTCTCCCTTATGAAAGCTTCAAGTTGTCTGTTCTTATTCCTTTTTTCTAAAATAGTATTAACTCTGTCCTAAGTCTATTGCTGTCCACAGAAACAAAGCAACATTAAATGTAATGTTCAAATAAAAGTTTCTTCTTGATTTCCAAAGACTTCTTTAAGATTGTCCTCAGCAAAGAAAGAAGTTTAATGTCACCCAAGAGGCCTTTCTATTTCTTTGCTTGTCCTAAGTCTTCCTTTTTTGTTACACATCCTCTTCATCCTTATCCCAAATATCTTTGCTTCTCTTTGCCTTCTTGTTTAGTGTTCTTACAAGAACCATCACCAACACAAAGATTCTCTGCTGAGAATTTGTATCCTGGGCCTCATTTCTCATTGCGGAAAGCTATGTTTCCATAATGTTTAAGTACATTTCTGGCATCCATTTAATCATTGGGGCAGCAAATACATCTCAATTACCAGTCTACAAAGATAAAAATACAATATCCTTTCCAGAAAGAGCCCCCCATGAAGGAGCTGCTCTATTCAAATAATGCATGTACCATAGTAAGATGTTCTCACTTTGCCTGGAGGTATTAGATCAAGACAATTGTCATATACCTTCTGTGAGGAGCTGGATCTCCCATTAGTAGAGGAAGGCAAAGATTGCATATTCCTCTAGGAGGAAGAAAGAACATGTACAAAGCATAGAGAAATCCATCAATGTTCAGCTGCCTAGGGAGAGTGGAAACTCTGACTGCCATCTAGACAGTGATGGTAGCCAGGATGGGGGCTGGAGGATCATGTTAGTTCAGGGCATGCAGGGTAGAAAGCGACAGGCTGGGACGGTGCATACCCAGAGCCAACAAAGGCTTGTAAGCTTGCGGATGACATGACCATATCTATTTTTAAGAGGATTATTGTGGAGGAAATAGGGAAGGTTAAACACAGCTGGAAGAGACTTGCTCCTGCTATACCAGTTAAAAGTCAGAGAGCAAGCAGTGAAAATCAGGGAGAGCTTTAAGCTCTCGTTCTCTTGAGCCAAGGAGACAAGTCCCAAGTTTTCTTCCAGTTGTTCAGCCTGGAAGAGAAAAAGACTAGCACCAAAGCCTGTCTTAAAAAAAAACAATGCCCTGCTGACCAAAAAGATTATATGCATGTACCACCAATTACTTTCAAATTTAGACTAGTTGTTGAGTCTTCATCTTTGACTTAATTGGCTGTACACTTAACTTTTTCAACTTTTCTTCCACTTTAATTCATCCATTCAGCAAATACCTTTTCCCAACATCTCCAATCCCAGCTGGCTATATTTTTATCATAAAACATTTTTCTTACCTAACAAATATTTCAGAGCTGAAGCAACTGATAACAGATGTTGAAATATCTTAAATTACTTTTTATTTCTTTTTTCTCAAAGACTTTTAAATGGGTTTTAAAAACATTTTATGAAGTTTTTTAGCCTCAATATGTTTGTCCTAACATTATTACTTCTCTTCTCTCAATGTATAATAAAAAAATTAACAACTCCTGTTACTGTTTATTTCCCATCTGCTAGAGATGATATAAAATTTCAGCTATGCTTATAAAATACCTTCCCAACATGTCAAATACAATCTACAGTATACTAAACATGATGTTCATTGTATGTATTTTATGCATCACTTCTGGCTAAATTGTGCATTACTATAGCACGAACCATCCTGTTGAAACTATTATAATTCTACTGCATTCTATAGTAGCAATGAAATGGAATTGGAAAAGAAAGAAAGAGAGAGAAAGGAGAGGAAGAAAGATATAGATGACTGTTTAAACTTTTTCTATACTTAGCATTGCAAAGTGCAATCTGTCCTTTAAAAGAACATCAAAGCAGTTTGAGCTGAGCACCAGTGGCTCACGCCTATAATCCTAGCTACTCAGGAGGGTGAGATTTGAGGATCTTGGTTGAAAGTCAGCCCGGGCATGGAAGTCCGTGAGACTCTTATCTCCAATTAAGCAGCTTAAAAAAAAGATTAAAAAAAGAGTCACTAGTGGAGCTATGGCTCAAAGTGGGAGAGCACTAGAGTAGCCTTGAGCAAAAAGCTTTGAGGACAGTGCTCAGACTCTGAGTTTAAGCCAAGGATGCACACACACACACACACACACACACACTCATACACACATACATACAACACAAATACAAGTTGACAAGCATGTAACATTCACACGTATCAAGTGAAGGTTATGAAATTCAGCATAAGAAAAAGATAGTATGGACCACCTATTCAAATATTTTTGATATAGTAGGATTACTTTTTATGTGAAGCTGGAGGTAAAAGAAGATACAGTGCTCCCTTGTTGTTACTGTATTGGATTTTGGTATCCTGTGTATTGTAAAAACATTTATCTGAATTAGGAACGGGAAGGGGAACAACAAAAAGATGAGAGAAAGGACAAAGGGTGAGCTAATACAATAGCGATACTCATAAGACACTATGTTAGAAATGAACTTTACAACATGGGAGGGAGATTTGAGGGGAAGAAAGAAAGTAGGAGAAAAATGAGGGAGAGGGTGACAATGTTTGACAAGAAATGTACTCACTACCTTACATATGTAACTGTAACTCCTCGGTATAGCACCTTGACAATAAAATTAAATAAAAAAATAAATTTCGATTTAAGTCTCTCTGTAAACATCCTTGATATAAAGCAAAAGTTGTTTAGCATTCTTTTCACTTTACCATATTATCCTTATTTCAAATCATCCCTGTTGATTAATAACATCATAAGATATTAAGAAGAACTATTTGATTTCTTGCAAAAGAAGACTGGCACAGATCTACTCTTTAGAGTAGAACCACTTTACTATTGGTAAACGTCAGGCAACTTCAACTTAAGCTCAATTCCAAATACTATGTAAAAGAGACAAAAATAGTAAATGTTTGTATAACGTCTAACACAGCAGATGTTGCAGACACAGTCTAGGTTTCTCAGGCATTTAAAACCTGCATTGTGAGCAATGAGCATGCACACATACATACATACATAGACACACACACACACAGACACACACACACACACAGTCATAGTACTTATCATGGAAACTCATCTCTCCTCTTTCTATCTTATTCCTGCTTCATTTACATTGATGCTGTAAACGGGTTTATTCAGCTGTCAAAGTTAATAATGATAAGCTAATCAGAAACATTTGCTCTTATTTTGTAGTTGTTCTCCATTATTTTATAATCATACTCTTTGGGGTTTCTGGCATAGTTCCCTGGAAATAAATTTACTGTGATTAATTCTTGACTGGTAAACCAGGGCCCCCCAAACTGTTGCTAAGAGACAAAAGAGAGATCTAGAATGAGAATTCTGAGAATATCGCTCATTCTGGATCAACTGGGCATGTCCATCCAACTATCAAATATCCCAGAGGGTCCAAGTATAAGACATGGCCCATGACCATATCAGTACCCATTCCAGAGACTGTGAGGCTGGAATTCTTTGTATAGTAACAGATTTTTTCCATGTTACTCTCATTTTTCCATGACTATAGAATGGAATTTTCCAGTTTACCTAGCATAATGTTCCACCAGCTGGAATGCAAAAGTCTGAAAATCTATTTTGTTTTTCTATCAGCCCAGGCATAAAGAAATATACTTATACACACACACACACACACACACACACACACACACACACACACACACACACACACACATATATACCGTTCTCATCACCAATGATTTTGTTTGGAAATATGGTTCCTTTTCTATTTGTAATTTTCACTATTATTTTTACTTACATTTTAACCGCTCTCTAAGTGATAAAATGGAGTCAATTTTGATTGATGAAATCTATATAATCCACATATGGTCACACATGACTACAATCCCAGACCTCAAGAGACAGAAGCAGAAGGATCATATAGTTAAAGCCAGCCTAGGATACATACTGTGACCCCCTCAAAAACAAAACTAAACATATAAACACAATTCCTTCCTAGTTAAAAAAAAAAAAGGATAAAATAGCCAGGTGCAATGGCTCACACCTGTAAGCCTAGCGACTCAGGAGGTTGTGATCTGAGGATCACGGTTCAAAGGCAGCCCTGGCAGTAAAAAGTCTGTGAGACTCTTATCTCCAATTAACCACCAGAAAACCAGAAATGGCTTAAGGGGTAGGGCAGTTGCCTTGAGCTGAAGAGCTCAGGGACAGCACCCAGGCCCCAAGTTTAAATCCCATGACCAGAAAAATAAACAAAAAAATAAATGAAATAAGATATAAAGGAGACTCAGAGCCAAAATTTTGGGGACTTAGCTTGCCCACTAATTCTTCAGTATTAAACCCCAACAGAGAAAAGTCAAAGAAAAGGCCAGAGTTCCTGTATTGCTCCTCCAAACACCTCACAATCATTCATGTTTTGAAGCTTCCATTTCACTTTGTATTGGTTTGCTTTTTAATTTTTGCTACATTACAATTATATTTTCCCATTAATAAAGCCAGATAAAACCAACAATTAATTCTCTATATACAATAAAATAGCATCCCCAGAGGAAGAGTAGAAAAGAGTATTGCCACTTATTAAGTCTCTATGTCAGACACCTCACAAATTCAGGGGATTGTGAACTGAGGCTGTAGAACTTGGCTGATACGATATTTTTTTACTACGTATTAATCATGTAGACTTGAGCAAGTTATTTAGCATTCATTCTGGAGAAAGAGGGTACTAGTTATTGAAAGGATTCATACGTGATAGACAAGCACTCTGGGATTGAGCTATTCCCAGTCCCAGAGTATTTTCTTTCCTGTTTTAGATAAGACATTGCTAACTTTGCCTTTGCTGACCTCAAACTCATGGAACTTGTAATTTTTTATAAGCGTGTGCTACCATAACCAGTTTATATGTAGCTGCTTCTGTCTCCATTGTTCTGAGAGTTAATGAGGAATGAAGTATAATATCTTTGAACAATGCCCGATACACGATAACAATGAGGCAAAGTGCTCTAGGTAGCTCTATAATTTTTACAAAGCTGAGGAAGAGGATTGAACTTGTATTCCTTTTCATTGGGAAAGGCAGGTTCTAAGAGGCTGTACATAAACTCAAGGTTGTATAGAGTGCCAGTGACAGAGGTGTTTAAACCTACACATCTGTTGCCAACATAAAGCTGTCACACTTGAGTTCACATCAGAATCACCCAACCTCAGTCTCTAGTTCAGTAGACCTAGAAAAGGACCACAAATCTGCATTTTGAATGATTTCCCTAGAGTTACTAAGGCTTCCAAACTACTACTCTACTCTGAGAACATCAGTCCTAGAAACTACCTTCTGTCACTACAACACTAATCTTCATAACACTGTCCTTACATAGCACTTTGCTACGTCATAGATCATTTGGTGACATCATAGATCTTTTGGGGATTGTTCCTTTCTGGGAATAATCCTCCCAAGTTGCCACTATAACATAGGATCAATCAATAACTATTTCTATAAATTTAGAACTAATATAATAATCTTTACATGATTCCTACACATTTACATAAAAATTAAACTTTTGACTGACAAAGATGTCACTTAGGCTTCTTGCTTTCATTCCTCTTTTCAAGTGTGACTTAGACATAGGAATTGATTCCATTGAAAGAATTTCAAAATCTAATTTTGAAGTCAGAAAATACTATTTCTTACAATTGCCCACATTTTTAGATTTTTACATCACCATAGCCGAAAGGTGGAATACTTATTCATTCATTCATTCATTCATTCATTCATGATTAAGCCTTGAAAGTGGGAACAAAAGGAAGAAGAGACACTTGCCTATTGAATTCTTTCTCATGGGAAATCAGTAGTATAACTGGGAATCAGCCAAAGAGTTCTTGGAGATATAGCGCGGGTGAAGAAATTCAAAACATTTCTGTCCTATTGCAGGCTATTTAGGTGAGACATGAGAGTTCAATAGTACTGATGATAAGGCGACGGCTGATGATGGAAACTGAGGGAAAAAAGCTTACATTCTGTTGCCTCAAAAATGGAGGAAATTGGGAACTTTGTGCAATTATCATTCTTAAGCATAAGACCAGAGGAAGAGAGCAAAGGCAAAAGAATCAGAATGTTTCATCCAATCAAAAGGAGAGAAATTTCTCTAGAAACCTTAACTTTTCTCTTCCTCCTTCCTATGGTCTTTTCTAATTATACCCCATATTCTGGTTTTAGTTTCTTGTTGGAGAATCTCCAAGTAGTTGAGAAGTGAGAAAGCATTGAGACAGTTACTTCCTAGTAAAGGAATCTTACATTGTAAAGATTTTCTACCAAGACAATGACAAAACAAAAAAGAATGATATAGACATGTATCAGCAGAGAAATGTAGTTATAAAATTCAGTATATATTATACTTTATACAACAAATTGAGGGAAAGTATGTGGTTAAAGGGATGAGGAGAATGATGAAAAGGATGGTTACTGGCCAACATTCATAGTCTTTATATGTCACTTTGTCCAATTGCAATTTCTCTGTACAACTACTTAAAGATAAAAATAAAATATAAAACAATTAAGAACAACTGTCGAACTATTATTTCTCAAACTAGTATTTTCTGTTTTAAAGATATCAATAAAGAGAATATGTTTAAGACCAGAGTAGAAAACTTCATCTGGATTCATACAGGAATATTCACACAGATGGAAGGCAGACTTCTAATCCAGTAATACACTGGATATAGAAATTGAACATTTAGGGTATACAAAATATTATTGTACTGTCCATCCATATGTTAGACAATAACATAATACCTGGTCATTAGAATACTCAGGAGGAAAAAGAAATAAAATAAAATAAAGCTGGGCACTCTTGGCTCATGCCTATAATCCTAAATACTCAGGAGGCTGAGATCTGGTGATAGAACTTTGAAGTTGCCTGGGCAGAAAAGTTTATGAGACTCTGATCTCCACTTAGATAAAACTAGACCCAAGAGGTAGAAGGTTAACTTTGAGCAAGAGAACCAAACAAGAGAGAGAGAAACCCTGAATTCGGTGTATACACACACACACACACACACACACACACACACACACACACACACACACACACACAGAGTGTCTTTGTTAGACTCTAGATTTTCAGAAGCCAAGATTCTTCGTTTCAACATGATGATCCCAGGTCTTCTATTGTTTACTGGGATACTGAGCATCTTCCACAGGCCATGCACCATTCTAGGCAGGAATGAGACGAAAAAAAAAAAGAAAAACAATCAAGATCCCTGCCCCATCTTGGCTTTGGGTGAGCCTAACGACCATGCCCAGATGTTTTATTATTCCTTAGATATGCTATGGCTCTCAGTCTATCTAACCTGATACATCAAACATGAGACTTCTTCAGGTAACTTCCCCCCAATATGGGAAAGAGGAGAAATATGCTTCTCCTTCACTTCCTAACTCCTCTGAAAAGGGCACTCTGTACCATAAATTCATAAACCAATCTACAGGGGCAGAGCTAAGCAGGAGAGCTGCCATTCAACAGATATAATAAACCTCCAGGAACAAGCTTCAATGCTCAGCTGCTGGAGTAGTCAGCAAAATCCACAGATTTAATTACACCCGAGTAATTGCAGAAAAGATCATCCATTATTCTAACTACTCTGAAAGAAAAGAGCCTATATTCTAAAATGACTCTGTAGTAGAATAAATGGAGATCTATTCATTAGGACAATGAAATAAGATAGAAATCTTGTTTTCTTTGCAGAGTAATGTGATTACCATCACCAGTAACGATATTATCAGAGGAAAGGCATATTCTCTGCAAGAATACAGGGGTTTTCCTTTTTTGCCTTGGACTTCAGTTTCTTCCTGGGTATAATCATAGAAAGTAAGATCGAATAACTTGGAATCATTCCAACTGTTCCAACTCTCAGTGCTCAAATATAGTACAATTTCAAAAACAAAGCAAAAAGATCCAAAATCTGACAATGTATATACACTTCTTTCCACCAATAGTGGAAGGCTTTTGGCTTTTAATTTAAAAATAACCCCTTTGGTTATTTTCATAGTATGCAGATTAAAAGCCTAATGCATTTTTGACAAAAGATTGATTTAAATTGGAAATGAAACCCGATACTGAGGACTTAACAGGGGCTAAAAAATAGAAATAAGGTCTTAGCAAGAGAAGGCCTAGGTATTTGACAATTTCACAATTTAAAAGGCGGATTTGGAGAATGGATTATAAAGCAAGAGTGAGTGGTTTAAAGAGAAGGAAGAATAAAGTGATACATGAAAAATCCCAAAGCTTGTATTTTATATCAGTTTAACTAAGGATTCTATATATTTGTGAACACTGAAATGATAATGAAGCAGAATGGGATGGAAGAGAACAGTAGCTATGATTTAATTTTTTAAAAATTACTTTGCTTAATTGAAATGTGACAGCTGATTGGATGAAGAGGGAGGAGAAGCAGAGCAATTAAAGACCTTGAGAATAATTAGTGACCTTGTTTGAAAGTGGACCTCCTGCTATGCATGGATTTTTTTTTTTCCCCATGGCTTTGTTCTTCATAGTCTTAAGACACATTCTTTCTTCTTTTAAGGAAACCAGGGGGAATCAGGTGGAGGAAAATAAAGCAAGAAAGCCAGTAAGTTCCCACCCCTACTCCTTTGAAGATGTAAAGAAACTTCTTTCTCTTGCTAATTTAAAAGATCTCTTCCTACCTTTTCCTGTAAGTTCACTGACAAAACTCCAGTGGGGCAGATCAATTTCATCAGTTTCATCTGACCTTTCATAATAAATGATTAGGTCCTTAGTATCAATTTCAGATGTAGATATCTCAGTATTCAGAAAACTTGTGTATAAATACCACATCTTGTGGAATTCTATGCTGCTGTCAGAAAGAATGGCATTGCCCCATTTATAAGGAAATGGAAAGACTTAGAAAAAATCATATTAAGTGGAGTAAGCCAGATTCAAAGGAACTTAGGCTCAATGGTTTCCCTCATTTGTCATAATCAGTAAAAACCTTGGGCTCTCCTAGCAGAGATTTACAATAGAACAAAACCCGGATACATAAGGCCACATTGTATGATGCTAAATGAAAGGACCTCCAGGATAAAGAAACAAAAGCCATATAATGAGTGATTGTTGTCCTTAATGTACTATGTTATCTCTCATCTCTTTTGCTGTCCCTTGGTTATCTCATATCATTACAATATTTCACCTTGTTATCTGATATATTGTATATCTGTTTATTTGGTTATATGAAATAGGATAGGGAAGGGGGGAAAACTAGATGAGGGGTGGAGAGGGGGGAGGGAAACGGGGACCAAGACATGAGAAAGGGTATCAATGTATGTGAAGTAATGCACCTTCTATCTGGTGAATATAATGTAACCTTTCTATTGATTACAATAAAAATATATGGAAAAAAAGAAAACTTGTAAGCTTCTTATTATAATTAGTTCGAATAGGTGACTATTATTTTAATTTCCTCTTGGATCAAAGCACATAAAATGAAGTATTTTCCAGGGCTTATTGAATAATTCTTGAGAACTTTCCATCAGGTCACAGATGAGCCCTAATCAATGTGTTTTACTAAGTCTTTAATATATTTCACTCTCCATAAAGTTTCATTAGGGATAGGACTACTGGACTCAGTTTAGTTTTATTATCAATAAGTTATGGCTGATGCATCTAATTTCTTCTTTAAAAGAGTTACTCAATGGGATAGCCTCAGGAGGCAAAAAAAATAGTGAGCGTACACATACACATGATAAGCCAAGATGTTAGCCAGGGATTTAATGAAATCAGTTAGAATGGTCTTAATCAGAAATTAGGAGGTTTAGGTAGGAAAACTTTAGATGGGAAACTAAAATGTTTGCATATCTAGACTCAAATGATAATAAACAATGAAATTAAAGAAGTTTTCCCCTTTGCTTTGGAACACACAAACATATGATTTTCAACATCTTGGACAGTGACTTAGAGGGTATCACACCTTCAGAGACAAAAATCTTAGGAGGAATAATGAGTAGTCAACACATTGCAATCAAAGTTCAAAGTGTTCCTTAGGCTGTATTTACAAGTTGAGATAAAGAAAATGAAAATTAATGGAGATAAAAATGAATTGATGATATCCACAGTAGCATTACATATAAAAAGATTCTAAGGATTTTATTTGAACTTTTTTTCACACAAAGAAATGTCAGTCTATGGTATATTCACAGAACTACAAAATCTAGAATGAAGAAATTCATGTCTATTTGTTAAGATAATTTCAAATAGCATTAAAATTTCACTTTGGGCTTTGAGCTTTGTACAGATTTTTTTTTTGCACAATAGGAAATATTACAATGGGCCTTAAAACCACAGTAACTGAAAACATGGACAGATTTAAGACATTTTCATTCCAGGAGAAAAGGATTCCCATCTTCTAATATTTTGATGGCAAGTATTAAACTTGATCCACAGGGCTCCAAAAAGTAAAATTGTCAAAGCTATTGAAAGGAAAAGAGATTTTAGTTAATATGAGAACTATCTTATAGTCAAAAGTATACAAGAAGAAATAAATATGTTAATCAGTGCAGGTTTTCAATCTCATGGCATCCATGAAGAACTGGGGTTTGAACTACTCAGGGTTTTGAGCTTACTTAACTAGTTTTCTACCACTTTGTACCATAGCTCCAGTACTGCTTTTCTTTTTTGGACATAAAAGCTAGCACCCTTTTATGCTCAGATTGGCCATAAATCATGATTCTCCAGATCTTAACTTTCTCAGTAGCTAGGATTAGTGGTGTAAAAACCTATATATTCCATGTCATTGGGCTGTATAAGCAAAAACATCTAAATAAAATCTTCACCCACATGAAAGCTTTCTATTCTGGGGTAGATAAACATATGTGGAGAGACTGAAGCTCAATTTCTTTCCTTTCTAATTTGCCCCAAACATTTATTTTCTCTCTACCTCTATTTTCTTGCCTGTGTGTAATAAAGGTAACTCTATTTGCCATCTCAGGCCAGATGGGAAAGTCTGTAATGAGTTTGGAGCCTGGAGTATTCTTTGCTATAAATTCTCCCATGTGTTTCCATTGCTGTTTTAAAGAAAGAAATGCAAAGTTTTCTGCCTGAGCCTGAATTGAGTTCAATTGAGTTCTATGGGTTTGTGAGAGTGCCCCAAATTACTTTGTTTTCTCTTCTCAAAATAAAAGTGGGATGCGATCTGGGCCCATCAGTCTCCTTGAAAGGGTGAGTAGCAGTACAACCGCCAGGCACTCCCAAGGCTTTACATGAATTGTGTTCTGCTAACCTAGGTACTTCCAGGTTCTACTTAAACACATTGGTCTGGTATCAGCTCATCCCTCACGCCAGCCTCTAAAGTCACAAAGGCCAACTTGCCAAGACAGAATAAACAGAAGGCAATAACGAGAGGATTAAGACCCATTCCAAACTGTACTTCCAACACATCTCACTTATTAACTCCATTTTTAACAGTCTTTTCCCTGGATCAAATATTTATGTTTTCATACCCTTTCACTTTTCAAACCCACTTACCCAAGAGTCGATTTAATTTTTTTAAGCCATGGAAAGGAAAATCTGACAGCCCATTTGAGTCCTAGGACTCAAATAGAAGAGAGAAGTCACAAGGCAAATAAGGTCCCCTAAATGCTGAGATTTTTAACTTCAAACTATCTACATTTAAAATTAAACATTACAGTGCTTATGCATATGAGAAAACTTCTATTATGTTGACAAGATAGGGTATGTTTAAGAAGTTTTTTCTTTCTTTTTGTTGTTTTAAATAAAAAATCATTCTGCCAAAATAGAAAGAATGCCAATGAATATAGGACTACTTGTATGGTTAGATCTACTGACTGAAAATGCTCAATTTCTAAAAGATAGAAATGGTTGATACACTGCATTAATTTTGTAAAGTGTGATAAGGTTCTAAAAAGAATAGTCACAATGCATAATCATATGGGTGGGCTGTCACAATACAATGGAAATAAATACCACACTAACTCAAAGATATACAAATTATGCATCTGAGTGATGTTCTCAAATAGCTTCATAATGTACCTGCAGACAGAGATAACTCACAGCAAAGCATTTTCTGTGTGAATGAGGATTTATAATTCTAGTTCAATCATATCATTGATTCAGGGTATAAATATCAGCTATTTTCTCCACATTCAACTTTTGATTATTGCTCCCATATACTTTCAATTTGGATAAAAGGATAATTGCTGTTCTGTACCTAATTTTCAATCAAATGTTCCAAAGGACCTGACAGCCTTGTTGGCCATTTAAAGCAAAAAGAATTGAGAATCAAACAGGAACTCAGAAGATTGTAAAGCCATGTCTCTCGTGCAAGAAAGAGGAACATGAGTTCTCAAGTTCACTCTCAATGGTAAGAAACATTTTTACTGGATTGTCAGACTTCACATCAACTTATGCGGCATCCTAGGATCATTTTTGTATCACCATTTGGACAGAAATAAAAGCCCCATCATCCAAATATGTGATATCCAATGCTATGTAGATCAAATGTCTAAATGTAGTTTAACTTGATTTTATTTAGCTTCATTGGTAAACTAGAGGGTTAATATAAAATGAATGTAATCAAGGGCTAGCCACTAGTTCTTGCAAAGAAAGGTTGCAAATAATTTAGGTTTTGTGTGCCATACAATCTCAAGGCCATTCAGTCTGTTATAATTACCCAAGTTGGTCATTGAAAAACATACATTGTATAAAGGAAAAGATGACTTATGTTTATAAAACTTTATTGCAAGTCCATAATTGGCCAGCTCCTACTGTAGATAGCCAAAGCAGCTTTATAAAATGCTTAGAATTAAAGGGAGCAGAGATGAGTCAAAATTTCAGCCAGTTTAGTGCTATAATAACCCATTTTTATACAAAATACAACAGCTTCAAGGTGCTTAAATGTATTTCTCCGGTCATACAGAATAAGCAGCTACATTTGTTTAAAAATGATGAATAATATTTCTAATTGTATCAAATAGAATATAATGATCTTAGCCAAAACTCATATAAGAATCTAAAAATAGATCAAGGCAGAGAAGAGATCATCTTCATTACAAATTTTGTAGGTCCAACTGAAAGCAAACATTGTCATTAACTAGGTGTAAATTTTAAAGTGATGATCTATAACAAATCCTTTATGAATTGTACAAATAAACTTCACATGTTATGCACTCTGATACTCTGATTTATCTCTATGAACATGGTTTGCAGTTTAAGGCAACATGAAAAAAAGAAATTATAAAGTCAATCAAAAAGCAAAAGCATTTATCCTGTGACTGGTGATTCACTACCCTAAATCTATATATTCTGGGGACTGACAGCCAGAGGATTATGGTCCAAAGCCAACCCAAACAGAAATGTCTGAGAGAGTCTATCTCCAGTGAACTAAAGGAAAGCCAAACTAGAGGCATGGCTCAAGTGGGAGAGGAAACTCAGCTGAAACAAACAGCTTGAGCAACCAAGAGGCTCTGAGTTCAAGCTCTGGAGGTAAAAACAAAACAGCATTTATTTTTTAAATAACAAACCAACATCTACTAGAGAAAGTGTTAAAATTACAGAAGCAGTGATTTCTGAAAAAGTTTATATTCTACTTGAGATAGGGTATTCTATTACTCAGTTCAACATATTTTTTGAGGCAGGCAATAATCCACAGGAAATGGCCTTCCATGAGAAGTATGTGTCAATACTTGTACTTCCTTTCCCATGTGTCTTCTTTCTAGTTTGTATCATGGTTCATGCCATGTGTCAGGCCAATTTCTTGCTCATGCTCTTCTTTTTCTGCAGAGCTGTTTAGCCTACTAGTGCTCTATTGTACATACTAAGTAGTCCAGAGAAAGACCAATTCCAATCCTTATAAGGATACTTCCATAACTGGAAGAATGAATTAAGATTATGAAGGCATTGATGTGAGACATTGCAGTACTGGAAAGGGAAAGTGCATGAGTAAGTCATTCCAAGAAATATGATGTCATGCGGGAAATCACACATGAAGAAGACCTAACAACCATGGAATAGAGAGGTAGAAGCCAGGAGTGAGTCTGTACATACTCTTGCATAATAATTGTGGCCAGTTATGAAGTATTTTAAGCTTTTAAAATCCATGTAATAACCCAGGCACTGGTGGTTCATGCCTGTAATCCTAGCTACTCAGGAGTCGGAGGTCTGAGAGTGCAAGTTCCAAGCTAGACCAAGTACTCATGAACACAGAATCTGCCTTTAGGAGTAGAGGTTCAATAGCTGGGCACTGGTGGCTCAGTCCTGTAATCCTAGCTACTCAGGAGGCTGAGATCTGAGGATTGCAGTTCAAAGTCCATGAGGCTCTTATCTCCAATTAACCACCAGAAAACCAGAATTAGCTCTGTGGCTCAAGTGGTAGAATGCTAGCCTTGAAGAGCTCAGGGACAGTGCCCAGGCCCAGAGTTTAAGCCCTGTGACCTACAAAAACAAACAAACAAACAACAGAGGTTCACTATGGAGGCCTAATTCCATATAGGTGATGGAGAATTTCCTATTTGTTAGCAGCTGCTCAGTACTATATATATACAGATTGTTTTATTTGAAATACATTACACACACACACACACACATATAATTAAGAAACTCAATGAAAACTTTAAATAATAGCAGACTGAAGGGCAAGAAAGTAGAAATAGTATCGGTGGGTACATTCTAGTGGGAGAGGCTTGGCTGATGAGGAGGATTCTAGAGATTGAATGCAGTCAGAAACAATCATGTAAAAAGTGAAAAGCTATGAGAAAAGAATACGAAAACTGTTGAAATTGTTTGGGGATGGGAAGAAGGAAGAAAAAAAGTGAAAGAGGAGATGAGATTAGAATATACAATAAGCTTGTACAGAAATGTTGCAATAAAATCCTTCCCCCCCACTTAACTAATACAAGCAAATTAAAAAAAAATATGTGGGGACACAACCACTCACAAATAATAAGTACAGCACAATGAGAAGTGTTTACAGCATCCAGTATATCAGGTAATGTGGAAGCACGAAGGAGGAATGTCGAATTTTCCCTCAGCAGGTCCCACTTTCGAAAATAAAGCAGAATATTTGAGTTGACATTTGAAACATCATTAAAAGAGACTTGGTAACATCATTTAATAAAGGAAATGCTTAGAGAAAATAGCTTGGTATACTTGAAACTTAAGCTGTGTGAGTTTGAGGTAGGGGCCATTTCATGAATTCGTGGAGTGGCGGTGTGTGAGAAAAACTGTGGATCTGACATTCTGCAAAAAGAAATAGGATCCATACATATGATGGGAGCTGAGTCTGGAAGAACTGGTAACATGGAATAATAAACAAATCTCCCTAGAGGATGCGAACCATGCCTTTTGTCCTTCCCGTACCCCCTTCCAAGAACAATCCATATTGAGAACCAGCGAGGTCTGTGAATGCAAGTTGGTTTACAGAAAATCTTAAGCTCTTTAACAATCCGATGCATAGAGCAAAATACATCCCCAAATGGTAATCACCTTACAAAAATGCTGAAAAATGGGGCAGTGATGTATAATTATCTCCTGTAAAAATTGATTCTATGTATACACATACACACAAATGTTAAATATATTGTATATTTAATATGTAATTATGCATAATATAAACAGAAATAATGCAAATAAATATATTATGTATACATATTCATATATATCTATATATGTGTATGTATCCTATTCCACATATGTTCTCTCAGTTTTAAGGTTTACTGGTGCCTAAATCATGTAGGAATATTTATTCTGCCATGAAAAATTCATTGAACACATTTACTTAGGACCTACACTGTAAAAGGTAAAAAAGGTAGTTTTCTATGTATTAGAAGGTGATGAAGCAACAAAAGGATTATTTCAAAAGTTTAGAAAATAGCACCTTATATATGTGTGTATGTGTTGCACACACACACACACACACACATTGAGCTAAAGGTAAAAAAAGGTAGTTTTCTATGTATTAGCAGGTGATGAAGCAACAAAAGGATTATTTCAAAAGTTTAGAAAACAGCATTAAAATGTAATTCCATTTTTAGCTAATTATTCATATCCACCTTATATATGTGTGCATGTGTTACACACACACACACACACACACACACACACATTGAGCTAAACTTTTGATTTGTTATCTGTTGTGTGATGATGTAAAGGCTTGAATTAAAGTGTGGCTTAGCTGGTTTTGCTCATTTCTGGTGCTCTGCCACTTTAGCCATGTCTTTAGTCCAGATGGTTCTTGTGGATTCATTGGAGGTAGTGTCTCTCAGATCTTCTAACTGGGCTGGTTTGGAACTTAGATCCCTACATCTCAGCCTCCTGAGTAGTTAGTATCAGAGGTGTGTGCCACCTCTGCCCAGTCCTGCAGCTATTGTTTTTC
The DNA here is from genome assembly GCF_031878675.1 of Megascapheus bottae. NCBI lineage: Eukaryota > Metazoa > Chordata > Mammalia > Rodentia > Geomyidae > Megascapheus > Megascapheus bottae. The sequence continues at coordinate 54,649,693 of NC_143522.1, read as the reverse complement.
AGACAGCACAGCCTTGCTACCTAGCCTGGACAGGAAGCCTCTAACTCAGGATCTTCCTGTCTCACCATCTCTCATGATGGGATTACAGACATAAACGCTCACACACATTTATGCTGAACTAACTTTTTTTTTACTTCATATGCCTCTGTTTACCTTGTTTTTCATGTTGTGTGGTTCAAAATTACTCTCTGAAAGTAACATCAATAGGAAAACTGTAAAATACTGAACAGTCATTAGCTTTCTTGTACAGTTTTTTGGGTGTGTTGATCCTCAGACATCCGAGTAACATAGGGAACAACAAAATCTCAATGTGTAATGTCCCCACACTCAGAACACATGGGAGATACTGTTCTTTATGGAAAGGCCGTACCAGTAATTTCCACCATGGAATGAAGTTAGTGTACCTGTGTTTTTCTTTTAACAATCTAAAGCCAAAGCTCCAGATTCCACCTTGAAATGGCGCAAGTTTGTTTTCTAGAGGAAAATAAAACAAACCTCAACCCGGCTGGCTGTTGGTATCCCAGCTTCAAATCCCATTTCAGTTTATCCATTTTAATCGAAACATTTATATTGTTTATCTTTGCCAAGAAGGTTTATAATCCCTCTCATTAAGATTTTTAATAGATATTGCAAGTCTTAGAGCAAGAGGCACTAAGAAGCAATTTAAAATAACTACCATGTCAGCCTTATAGGTTGTGTTGGACTGGAGGAAAGAGATAAGAACACAATATTAATAAACAAGGAAATTTCAAACTCCTCACTGCTTTCCCATTATTTTAACCCAATTGTTTAACATTCTTCTGTGTTAAAACCATATGAAAGATTTTCAGTATTGTATAGCTGTTGAATAATAATATAGAAAATATAAAATGTATTTTACATATTTATAGTATTTATGTTCATTGTGGTTCAGATTAACTCAGTATCAAAACCGTTTCCAATAATATTAGTGTCAGACTTGTCATGTTTGTCTACAGCAGCCTGAGGAAACTTTGTGGAATTAGGAGCCAAAACCAATCAATATGATGAGGTATAATCTGTAGGAAAACCACAAGGCATGTCATAGGCAGGTAAATCCCCTCTTAAAGGAGGAAAAGAATTCTGTCTAAAAGTTGAAAATGTCTTGGAGGATTTTTGGAAGACTCTGAAGAGTATTTTAAATCAGCACTAGGAAATTTAACTTAGTGAGATGCTGAAAGAAATTAAATAGAATACCGCATTCAGTTTCAGTCTATTAACTAATCTGTGATTGACCCGACAGGGTTACTATATCTTAAAAAAATACTAATAATACATTCTATATGTATATAAGTTTATATTGCTTTATCTGTTCTTTCTAAATATGTAGATTTAAACTTCTGCTTTGCCCTTATTGAAACCCACTCTTCATCTAGAGTTGACTATACACAGTCAACATTTATCTAGAGTTATTCAACTCTGGTTAAACTCTAACCAGTTTTAAAATATTTAGATTTATTGTCTCAATATATTCATATCAATATATCTAGATATTTCTGAACAGGTATGTCCTGATCTAACTAAATATTTTTTTCATCCTATTTCCCCTAACTCTCCCACCGGTCACAGAATTGTCATTAACTTGAAGATTAGATTTTTTTTTCTCGGACCCTAAGACAGGAGGTGTCTTGCTAGCTTAAAGAGTAGAATGTTGGAAGATGGGCGTCTTGTGGAGTTAGTGAGTATTAGAGCCATGTTTGCCAAGGACACACACAGAAAAGTTTCCCTTAACACAATAATGTCAGCAGCAGATACCTGGTGCTACCATACTGATCTGGGGTCACTTTCTTACTGGAGTATGGCCCACATTTATCACTACTGTTTACTTGACCTGATTGCTACGGCTCTGCTCATTTGGCTTTGCAAGACTAGCCAACTTCCCAGTAGCTGTTACCTCTAAAATCCAGTTTATCCTTCGGGTTAATGCCCAGTGATGGTGAGAGTATGTCTACTGCAGTATCAGTGGCAAAATGATAACAGACAATTGGGAAATTGGGAAAGGAACTAATAAATCACCCATTCAAATAATTTGCAAATACTTTTTAAGTTGTTTAGCTGAAGAACCTTTACAATAAATGGCAGTTTTATTCAAAGTAGTTTGTAAATCAACTATCAAGTACAACATTGCTGGTGAATGCTGGATAGCAATGTCATCACCCCAGTAACTCCACACCAAGGGGTGTATGAGATTACACTAAGCATTGCCTCATGGCCAGACTCAGGGCACAGATGGCTAGCATATCCTATCTTTCTTTAACGTATGGAGGAAAAGACCACTGGGATAGAGAAAGAGCTGTATATCCATTTTCTAAACAAACAAGCACATTTTAATTACAATTTCCCATTTCTTTAGCAATTGTAATAGGATTGATTCATTTGATTTTTATACAATTTTGTGGCCCAGATAAACTATTCTCTTCATTTCAGGCTATTCAGAGGAAACTGATATTCCAAAAGAGGATCTCTTTAAAGTAAACACTCACTAAGGAAAATAGAGATGTGGAATGGAGATCCTCTGAAACATTGGTCAATGCTTTATGTTCTTTGTGATGTCTCATAGTTCATATAGGAAAATCTCCTATACGTATCAAACAACTAACTCCAAGGAGGTTACCACGTCATCATCTAAGCTGTCCCCTTCAGAATTTAAATAAAACCAGATATAAGAGTAACAAGAGTATTCAAGGAGTACTAATAGATTAAAGGATATATACCATAAAGAGATAAATTGGGTGTCTCATTAATTCCCAGTTGTCCTTGGCTCAACATAAACAGCTTTCTAGTTTGTCTCGAATCCTTTTGACTTGTATAGAACTTATTCTAACTTTGAGGGCTTTGAACAACTTTGTCAAGTGTCAAACTCCCAGTTTGACGGCGTGTTCCTAGTCTCCATATGTGTTAAGTGAAAGAGTGAAACCAAGTTAGAATGACTCTTATCAGCCTAGCTCCTAGAAAGAGCCTGGTCTATGATGCTGGTACCAGGTGATCCCCCTGCCAAATTCCCTAATTCTTGCTGGGTGCTGTCTCTTCCCTACTTCTTAATGTGATCCCCCTAATTCAACCTGGAATCTTGAGAGTAGCTTCACATCCTCTTGAAATTGAAGTCCAAAATAAGTCTCTTCACAAAGATGTCTATAAGCCAGTAAAGTCTCTCAGTGCTTTAGAATCTGAAATTGTTCTATAGGTATAGTTCATCATTCAAAGTTTTAAACTTTTTCTTTCATACAGCTTAGCAGAAACCACAAGGGGGAAAAAAAACTTACAGCCATACCATATCTGTTTCTTATAAGTGTGTGTGTGTGTGTGTGTGTGTGTGTGTGTGTGTGTGTTCAATGAGAGGGGAGTATATTTTCTCCTTTCAAGGTGAAAGACACTCCCCTCCCCTTAAGTTTCTAGCTGGTGGAGGCTTGCTGATTAATTTAAATCTACACACAACTGGTTTCCTTATTAATGATTCTGCCAGGTTTCCAGAACATTGCAGAATAAACCTGCTCTGAATATAGACCATTCTTTTTTTTTAAAAGCACCATTGTAATGAGAGTAGGCAGGGCTATGCAATATGATAATACAATTGTACAGGCAAAGGGAAACCATGAACTCTCTCCTAAGAATGTTAACATATAGCTGCCCAATGGGAATTGAACTAACACAATTCCTATGGCATGCCCCTATTGCCAGCCACCTAAAGAACAGAACATATACAGAGATTTCCTTAAGGTAAAACAATGGATTGGGAAACATCCGCCCCATTTAAGCAACTAGAGATATGGTGAGGCTGAAATGAGCCTGTGATTTAATCAAACACAAATCGAACCAATTCCATTCAAACACATTGGAAGAAAAATCATGTAGTATATAAGTAAAGTGCACTCAAACATTCAAAGTTCTTGAAATTTTCATGCAACTACTCTCTGAGGGAGCTAAAGTTTAGCCAAACATACTTCATGATGCATAAGAGACCCCAGAGCCTCCTTTATGATTTTACATCATCAAACTCAGCCTGGAGTCAATTCTAGAACGCACACAGCTTCCCATATGGCATGTGTCAAGGAAAGTAACATGTAGGTCTGACTGAAACAAAATGATATCACTTGGTATTGTATGTGGAATGGGGCAAGGGCACTTGAACCTGGTTCATAAAATTGGCCTCCAGGATATGTTTTGTGCTGTCCGTGTTGAAAATGCTGAGGCCCCAAAGCTGGAGGACCTCATTACCAACTGAGTAAGTTGCCAGTTGTCTTTCTCAGTGCAAGAAATCAGTCTGTCTTTTGGTGTCTACGTCTTCATGAATCACTATGGTGACCAAAAACTCTTCCAATGTCATTGCTTTGCAAAGACAAGCACTCTGTATTTCTTAGTTGATTCCTGTTATACCTTACCTCAGAAGAAGAACCTCAGAAATCACTCTGCTTCATCAATACACTAATTTGTAGAAATTCACAAGTATGGCATTTGGGTAATACCCATTGCAGCAAGAGAAAATACCCTCACTTTTCTATTGTTACCAAGTCACAAAGTTGCTAGGACTCTCAGAAAACTAAATGAGATTATGTCAAATTTCAAGAATCCTGATGACACATACTGGGACATACAAATAGCTAATATTTATTTCTGTTTCTTTGATCTCTGTGGGGGTGATTGGGTTATACTACACAGATATGTGGATCACATTTTGTGTCTGTGCATACCAGTACTGAGGCTTGAATGCTCTCACTTGGCTTTGCCACTCAAGGCTGGTACTCTACCATTTGAGTCACATTGTCACTCCTGGCCCTTTGCTGATTAATTGGAGGTAAGAGTCTCACAGGCTTGTCTGCCCAGCATAGGCAGACCCTCCATCATTAGATTTCAGCTTCTGAATAGCTAGGATCCTAGACATAAACCATCAATGCCCAGCTGAGGGTTCCATTTTAAGAAATGATAGTAATCTCAGTTTTAACAGCGTGCGTGTGTATGTGTGTTTTGTAATGGAACAAGTAAAGCTCAGTTGCTTGCAAGGGAGAAATAAAGACATTTATTTTTTAAGGAAGGGAAAAGATGGAGCACTGAATATTTCCCCTTATTGCTAGATATTTTGTTGTTCTAGAACTGAAAACACTAACCAAAGAAACTATGTGGTAGACAATGCAGCCTAGATTGCAAGCTTGGGAGCTCTCCAGCTCTCTTTTCACAACAAATACCCACAGCTGGAAATTCCCAGGGCTGGAATTTCCTCTGAATCCAGGAGGTAGCCAAATGTCTCCATGGCAAGGCTGGCAATCAATCCCAAGAATCAAGTTTGGCCTTTCTCCTGGTCATTAACAAGACTCTCGTACGAACTACAGCTTGTCAGCAAGACACAGTCAAAGAAACACCAATTTGATCACAGTTATCTTCCAGCAAGGCAAAGCTGCCAAGAATAAAGATTTAAGACTTTGTGAGAAAACCAACAACTTAGCAAGACATGAGAAGTGGAGTAGAGGGAGATGAGAATCAAAAATACAAATTTATTTTAAAACCCTTTCTTTGTCTTGAAGCATATATTAAAACATAAACGAAAGGACAAACTTGGGAAGTCAGAAATCCTAGCCCTAACAAGTATATGCCAAAATCTGAATTTTCTATCATCAAATTTCAAATGACAGATTCTGCTTCATGTTCTGTTGAACAAAATGAGAGACCTTATTTCCAAGTCTTTTAAATAAAAAGCTTGTTTTAACTTCCCAGTAGTGACTGGACTGCCTATTTCTGTCTTGAACATCTTCAAAAAAAATTAAATTTCCAAATATGTTTCCACCAGAGGGCAGTAAATAAAAAACAAACAGCTTTGTTCACTAAAGACAATTGCCTACAAAATCGGATAGAAGGAGATTTTAGGTTCCCTCTAACCTGTCTTGCAGGCTAAAATATTTTCCCTGCTGGAAATATTGATTTGATCACCTCTCTTGGACTTCTCTTTAATATTCTCATTCCCTATTAGTCAAAGAATGACCTATAAACACATCCCAGAAAGAAACAGGGGAAGCTGCTTTAATAAAAAGGAAAGAACCTTTCCTCACCATAAAAAGCACAGTCCCATGCATTCACACAGTGCCTACCTGGGTTTGAAACCAACATTCTTGCTGGTCAAGGGGCTTGGTGGGCGCCACGCATTTTCATTGTTGGAAGGACAAACAGTAGGAAGAGGTCTCAGAAGCACTCTACAAGCACTCAGATGGAGTCTAAGCAGAAATCCTGCAAGGAAAGAAAGAGCAGGGCTGCCATCCAGTGGCCAGACAGAGGCTTTGCTCACTGTGAGATTTCCCCAGTTCCCACTGCACTGTGGCTACCAAGCAAAGTGCTAGAATGCAGTCTGCAGGCTCTGCACCTAGAAACTAACGAGGGCCGAAATCATAATGATTCCATTATTCCAGTCTGAGCAGAGCTCACCCTCACAGCCTACTTTCTGAACTGAAAAATGAAAACATTCAACACAGTTGAGCCGGGGGCCCATGCTAAGCAGAAAGCTTAATGTCTCAGGGGCTTCCTAAGACAGCTGTTTCTCAGAATCACCTTGGCAGCTTTTTATACACTGATTCCTAGGATATGCACACCCACTCCCCAGTTCCATCTGAGTTACACTCTCCAGAGAGATGGCTTGAAAACTGGTATTTAAAAAAGGATCACAGGGGGATTCTGCTGCGGAAGCCTGGTCTAGTGTGAGGTCTGGCTTGTTGGAACACATGGATTTAATCCATTCTTCTTTCTTCCGGCATGTTGCACCTCAAATTCTCCAGCTCTAACAATCCTTTCTGGCTCCAAAGGCTTTATACATCTTTCAAATCTCTTCTTCTACTGGCCCTAACCCCAAATCATTAGAGAATTCTTCTTGTGGATTTGAATCAGTTTAGTTGACTAGCTATGTAAGCTGATCTTACTATGTCTCAGCATCATATCTACATATCGGGGCTTTAGCAGTGCTTACTGTGTGAACTTATTGGTGGAAAGGAAAGTATTTTGTAAAGGGCCTTCTATTTAATAAGTACCTACATGCTTGTCATGCATGTTACATTTATTATTATTCTTTCTAGTTATTGTTTCAGCTTAGTTGTTTTCATTTGCTTGGCTATCAAAATCATGTTAAACCTAGGGCTTAATATTTAACAAGCTGGCTGACATGTCAGTCTTACTCCACCAGGTATCTACCATTCTTGTCGGCAAAATGTTTTGACAAAAGGGTCAGTCCATCCCTTTACTGAGTAGGTAGAACCACAACTATGGTAGTCCGATGAATTGTCTGGCTAAGGTGAAATTTCCTTCCCTTCACCCCTGAACTAACTAAATACGGGATAAAGGGCACAGATTCTTGCCTCCATTCTACATCTATGTCCTTTGCCCTGAGTCATATTTTTGCACTCATGTTGGAATTCAGGAAGAACCTGCCTGCGGTCAATGATACTTATTATAACAAGGCCCCCACCAAGCCCATCCTGAGACAAAGAGCTACCAGATTATCTGAGAACGCTGCCACTCACCCACAACCATGGAAAACATCTGTGACAGATCCTGTTCTACTAGAGCTTCTTCCCATCTCCTTCCTCCAGTGCTTTTTGCTGTTTAAACCTTAAGTAAGTGCATATTCCAGGAAACTGAGCTGACTTTCCCACTGCTATATTAACCATTATTCTCTACCCTTAACAATTATTTATCTTTTGCGAAGAATGGTTGTTGGGCAAGTGGTCAGACCCAGGAAACCCAAAAGTTTGTGCATGGGGTTTAAAATCTCCTATAACAAGGCGATATGTAGGAATAGGAGACATTTTGCCCAAGAACCTATTATGGAGGCATTTGTGAACCTGGCCCTTTGCATACATACAAAACATACAACAATAGGCACTAATTTTCCCAATTTCATGCCCTGATCTTGAAGCTATGGTGTCAGTGGGTAGCTAGAAAGGCTATTCAAGGCCTGGACAGGCTCCCACTCTTGCTGATGGTCCAGTCTGTGTATTTGAGAATTCTTACCAGCATTTGTGTCCTATTTAGCACAGCAGACTGGCCTGATTCTCTTGTATACCCTCCTAACACCTTCAAATCCCCTGTAAGAAGCTCAATCCTGTTTCCAATAACCCCTGTTCTTGGCAGGTACTCTGTTCTTAATAAATGGACCCTCCAGACAATGCCTGGCCAGGTCCCTGCCCTCTGATAACACTGCAACCTTTTCTGCAAAACCCTTGTCCAAAGGCATAGTAGCTGCTACATTCAGGCTCACATTTGCCTCCTAGACACTGAGCACATAGATCATAAAGAAGAGAACCATAATTGCCTCAATTTTCCTAGACATTTGTTCTTCCCTGATCCTAATTTTGTCTTCTTTTCCATGATCTGAAATGTAGGAGCCTAAGTCTGCTCTAATTATGATTTTACTAGTGGTATGTGAGAACAAATGCCCCCAAAATAAGTTCAAGGAAGCCACATACCAGTGGCTCTCACATTTATAATCCTAGCTACTTAGAAAACTGAGATCTGAGAATTGTGGTTCAAAGCCAGCCTGGTCAGGAAAGTCTGAGACTCTTATCTTCCAATTAACTACCACAAAAAGCCAGAAGTGGAGCTGTGGCTCAAGTGGTAGAGCACTAGCCTGGAGCACAGAAACTCAGAGACAGTGCCAAGGCTCTGTTAATCAGCAAATGTTTATGAACATGTATCTAACCAAGTTCCTATGTCAGGTGTCATTAATGATAAGACTACCAAAAGAAATAGTTCATGCTTTCAAAGAAATACAAGTTGAGACCAACACCTACAATTTTAAATATGAATATTAACATAGGACGTTATATGTGTATAACCACATGAGTATCAAGATCACTGTGTACCATGAGATATGTCAGAAGACCTCCACAGCCCATCCAGGTCACAGGAAGCTACCTAGGAAAAAAAATAGCCCTGGTGCTGGACAATATCAGAGAGCTGAAATTAAGTGAAAAAGTTTGAAGAGAGCTCCCTAGAGCTCAGAAAGAAAGACCAGAAAGTGCTCGGTGTTAATTATAGGCACCTGAGACCAGCATTGCACACAAATGCCATTGAAGCAGGATTAGGAATAGCGTGAAGGAAGGTGTAGTAGAGGAATCCTATAGACATGAGATGTCCACTGGACTGTTGAAGTAGGAATGACAAGACCAGAAATGTATATTTTGAGCAAAGTGATGTTGGCAAGAGTTAGTTACTAAGTTGTGTAGAGGATGTCCCTGCAGGGAAAAGTTGTTTAGTTCAGCATTTCTCAATATATGCATGAGTCTATCCTTTGTGATTTAACTAGAAGACAGGGAAGCATACATATTCTCAAATCAAATATATGACATACGAAGTTAAGTGAAATAGATGTATAGGGGGTGGGGGTTGGTGTCATTTTTGTTGATTTTCTCAAATCCTTGATGGTTAGCTTCCAAATGAACTATGAAACGTGGCATTTCTAAAGCTCAGCTAGTTGAACACTGAACCACTTCTCTGCCATATCATTCATGGTGTAAGAGTCCGCTGAGACACACATTTGGATGACTAAAGAGGACCTAAAGAGAGAAGAACGCCCGTAACAGATGAAATCAGAGGGCAAGCATCTGTTCATTGCCATGCTGATTCGTGGTGGTATTAGAGTAGAAGGCAGAAACAAAGAGACAACGGTGTCTGCTAAATCAGTCGCTCTGGTTTTGTGCCATCCCTCTCTTCTCTTTCCCTCTCAAGTCATGCACTCAGTGTCAGCAGTCCTTACTGAATCTGCTTGCAAAGATACATCCAGACTACTCTCCCTATTGTCCTGACTCCTTTCCGAAGAACACTATGACTGTCTTTCTAATTAGTTCCTTCAACCTCACTTCTACAGTGGTGTGTTCCTAACAAAAGGGCCAGAGTAGCCATTTAAAAAATTGATCAGATCATGTCAGTATTTTGCTTAAAACCATGGAAAGGCATCCGTCTATCTAACAGAGGAATAGCCACTTTCCTGTAATGGCCTCGTCAGCTCTCTGACCTCATCTGCTGTCACTCTGCACCTTTCTTCCTCTATACCAAGAACTCTGACTGCTGATTCTATATCTGGAAAACAACAAGCACATGCTTGGCACAGAGGTTTGGCTTATTCTTTTTCCTCTCCTGGTATTATCTTTTGCTACACACTAATGGTTGCTGCCTAATGCTCTTTTGGTCATTGTTCAAATGCCAATGAGATCTACAGTGGGATATTGAAGGTCAACTCATTTGAAAAGATTACTTCCTTCTGAAATCTTCCCTTCCCCACTTCTCAGATTTTTTCTTATTGCTTGTCACCATCTGGATGCTACCCATTTCTTTTATCTTGTAACTTTACTGTTGTCTGTCCCTTGGTACCAAGAATGTATGGCCCCCTGAGAATCTTTTATTCATGTTGTCTAGCATTCAGTAAATAACATGTATGTTGAACTTGTTGATTAATTAATTCCCAACAGGATGTTGTAAATTTGAGAAGGCATTTCTCCCTATTTTGTAGATAAAGAAACTGAGAGCCGGATGATTTTCAATTTTCTCAAGAGTATAAATTAATAGTTAATTGAGCATTGTCTAATTGTCAGATTATAATCTAAGTCTCTTGGCTTTTGTCACTGTAATACTATAGTACTGTGGCCAGAGGTACAGCTCTAAAAAAATTAAAAAATGACTAAAATCCATAGCATTTAGCAGTCTTCTTTGAAAAAAGAAGTAAAAGAATTGTGCGGTAAAAATATAATTATTTTCCTTAATCCTTTTAGGGCTGTTCAACATGTTTTAAAAACCTTCACTTATAGTCTATATGGTACGTCAAGAAAAGAAGTGAAGTGAGGACAGACACATAGATAACATGCTATCATGAAATCAGACCTACAGAGCTTTGGCCCCCCTACACACCAGGCCATTTACATTACATCTATGGGACAGATATCTGACCCAGAGAAAGGAAAATGTTATGCTAGAAAGACCTATGGTAACAAAAATTTTTTAAATGTGAAAACATAAAAGTGGTACATCACATAGCTGTTAAAAATCAGCAATAATAACGGATACCCAATAAGAAGCATGGCATTCTTTCCACTGCATTCACAGGAACCTAAGATGAGCAGTGCAATAGTAGAGAAACTGGTCTTTTCCACTAGAGGGCACAAAACCCTTCCTCTACAATTGACTTGCTCCTTCCCACCATTCTTATGTATCTGCATGTACAGAAACTCCACACAGGGAGGCTGGAGACAGCTGGTGTTACTGTTTAGTTTCTCTTCAATGTTTCCTTACCCTGTCCTAATACCCAGAAATACTGCAGGAACTGATTTTTCAAAGAAAATACTGGGAGCTGGGACAAATATAGATGATCTTAAAACCAGAATACTGGAGAAGTATTTTGCAAGAGTCGTTTCAGATCCAGTTGTTCTCTACCTTTAGTGAGGATCAGAATCAGCTGAAAGGCTTTGGAAAACCCAACATGAATTAGTAAGACCTACTCAAGAGTTTCTGATTCAGTGAGTTCATGGAGAGACCTGTGTATCCACATTTCTAACAAGTTTTCAAGTAACCATTAGTTTGCTTTTTGCTTGTCTCTTCTTCATTCCTCCATGAATTACATGATTAGTTCTTCTCATTATATTGGCTAGAACTGTTTTATTTAACATGTGATCCAGATGCTTGCTGCATTCTATGAGAATAGGACTTGGGATACAAGAAATCAGGAACCGACAAAAGCAAGACAGCCTTAACACTGACCCCACTGGAACATGAACACACCATCTTTTTAATCTTTGCTGCTGCATTGGGAAGGGGAATGAATCTTTCTAAGTTTCTGCTCTTCACTGAAAAAGTTAAATCAGCTCCATTTTCTGGCTAAATGACTCAGATTGTTTCATTACAACATTTCTGTTTATGAAGTATTCTAAGTAGGCCTCAACTGGCTTCTATGTTAAAACACGGTGTGTATTAGGAAAACAAAAAAGAAATGTTTTATTTATGAATTAGAAATGTTAAAAGCTCTTCTTAGGATACTATAAAACTCCAAGCATTTTTCTCCTTCTCCATGTCATGGAGTGACAGAATTATAATTTATATTTGGAGTCTCATTTTCATCTTCCTCAACTTTCATACATTAACTGGCAGAAAAGGGATTCCTTATCACTTATGGGGAAATAAAAATAAAGGAGAAACCCCACTCAGGCAATTCAACTCATCTGCCTCACTAAAAGTGGGGGAAAATACATAGTACTTCTTTATTTTTTTAATTAACAACCATTAATGGTCTCAGGAAACTGTACATAAATAGTCAATAAAATGGATAAGGTCCAGCTTCACTATGCAAAGACAGTAATTAAAAACTGCAAGAAAGGCCTATTATAAATTACACTACACTTGAGGCTATTAAAAAATCCTCATTTTAATTAACTGAAAGAATGAGACAAACAAACTCAGAGCTTTTCTAAGTGGCTACTGAAGTTTGGAGACAAATGATTTAAAAATTTTCTATGTCATTGGTAAAGTGCAGGCCACTAATCACCATCTCAAGGGGGTAGAGATTATCCTGAACAAATTCCAAAAAGATCATCATCACAGAAAATTTTGACGTCCATATGGCTTGACTATGGTTCACCTGTCACAGCAGAATCTAGAAAGTTCTCCTGCTAGCACAGAACTTTTCCCAAGACCCCAATAATTCTTGCATTATATTCACAGCAGAAAACGCCAATGATGCAGAAGTTGAATTCAACGTACCTTCTTGGTTCTCTCTTGTAGAAAAAGCATTTATTTCTACAAGTCATAGCTTCTCAGGGGCCCTAAGACTCCAGAGACGATGGGCAATTTTATTTCAGTTTCTTTGGGAATGGCTTTACCTTGTTCTCTATCTCAGGTGTTGTTTACTAATTATCCTAGTGGATGTTGATAATGATCACATTGTCAAAACATCATGAAATAATTACTAAGATGTTATTAGTTTCCTAACAAATCCTTGTCGCACATTTATAACATCATATGAGTGTGATGTTTTGTGTTGATTTCATGGCTCCTTCTGGTCTCTTGGATTCTGGTTTACCGTGGACCAGCAGTTTGGAAATCAAACTTTATCATGAAGTTGGGAAATACTACAATATTTTTAAATTGTGTGAATCAAGATTTAGGAAAGAAATGACTCCTCAAGACCATTCATCAAACTGCATGTGTCAACGCAGAATTCAAGATGACTTTATACCTCCCCTACTATTTCTTATTTCCCAAATTTTCCCCTGGGGACCTTTTGAAATGACAGATGTTACTTCATCAACAATGTATTTTTTTCTGAAGCAAAAAAAAAGGAGGAAATAAAGTTTTTAAGCATTGCAATTCTGTTTATTACAAAACAAAGACAAAATTTAAAAAATATTGAAAGCAAACCAGCAAAGCATAGAAGCACTCTAGAAAATTGGGAATTTTTTCATTAAATAAGGTCCAGGCCGTCACTCTGTGTCGACACAATTTAGTCCCCACATTGCCTCATTCTACCACCATATGGTGGTTCCTACTGTTCTCTTTCCTGCCATATCAATCATGAGCACAACAATTAAAGAGCAAGGCAGCTCAAGGTCAAGTTGAAAGATGAGTCTAGATGACAGTGGAGTTCTAATCAGGGCCTCTAGATGGCACTCTTTCTTATCAGTAGTCAAAGGGAACAAGTTTTACTTCACAACAAATGACTAAAACTCACCCTTTTATAGTTTGATACAATTGGCCTCCGCCACCTGGATTCTAACACATTGGTCAGAGTTGACTAATGTGAATGTGCTCTTGATTTAATACACTTTTAATACAATTTTCTATCAGGCTGGCTATTACACAGAGAAGGCAAACACTCTTGGGGTTTTACAGGGCCCTCCACAGACCTCTTGACATTTCCAGCTCATGGAATAAATAAATACATTTCTATTCCTATAACACATATCTGTTCCCACTGATGGCTAAATGAAACCCTCATCTCCAGGGCCCTATCTTGTGACAATGATAGCTGTAGATATATGTGGGTCCTGCATCTCATTTTGGTCCCTCTTCCATTATCACTAAAATAGGAGATTAAAAGAGAGATCCACTTCTGCATCCCCCATCCAGCTTCTCCTGTAGCTCCTCTGTTTAACAAGACTGGCATGAGTGGGGCTTTAGATACCTGATTAGAAGAAGCAGCAGCTGCTGGAGTCAAGTGATAGGGACCCTGCATTTCCTAGTTAGAAAGTCACTGCAACTAAGACATTGGAGCACCATGTAAGAGTAATGACACCAACTGGAAAGGAGCTTGGCAACGTTTTACTTCTGCAGAAGTAGGACATCCTACTGACAAGAATTCAAGTATGCAAGTGTGCTGGACAGAAGTTTTCTCCCTAACATAGGAGAGCCACTCATTTCCATTGCTCAGAATTTAGGTCCGTAACTTTGCCCAATTGACTAGTTTGAAGAGGGTCAAAAAATTTAAGAAGCTGTATCTTAATGAACAGTGAACAGGAACAGAACGTCTTAATGAACAGAAACAGGATGTAACTACAATTCAATTCACTTGTACTACGATGTCTTCATTAAAATGTAGCAGGAATAATATGTAACTACTAATCAGGCCATGCCACCTGGCTAAAGCTAGTTTTCAGGATAAAACACTTCTCACAGACACATGAGAGGAAGAGAGGGAGAATGCAGTCAAGCAGTCAATGTATATGCTACACAATTAAGAAGAGTGAGGAAGAGCCAGGCACCCATGGCTCACATCTGTCATCCTGGCTTCTCAGGAGGCTGAGATCTGAGGATCACCATTCCAAGACAGCCCAGGCACCTAAGTCTATGAAATTCATTTCTCCAATTAACCACCAGAAAACTAGAAACTGGAAGTGGTGCTGTGGCTCAAAATGGTAGAACATTAGCCTTGAGTTGAAGAGCTGAAGGACAGGGCCCAGGCCCAGAGTTCATGCCCCACCGCCGCCATAAAAAGAATGAGAGAACACTATAGGAGATGTGAGTGGAAAAGCTGAGAAGGGTGACATTGATGAACATGCATTGTATTCATAAATGGTTTTGTGAAATGGCAACTGTTTTGTGAAACTACTTGAGGATAATAAAGTAAAATAAAACCTCACCACATTCACCAAAAGAAAGCAGGCAATTTGACAGAAAATATTTTAATTCTTACACTTGGGTCTGACAGTATTCACGATGATTCTGTGAAAACCAGCAACTAGCCTTCAAATGACTATAACACCTACTCCTCTAGCTCCCATGCAAAATATTCCTTCAGGGAATGTACAATTCACCCCCAAATTCCCCTCCCACCAATTCTGTTCCTTCACTCCTTTTCCTACATGTTGCAAGGACTTTATTCACAGGGAAACAGATTGGAGCTCTAACAGTCTGAGCAGTATCAGAATGTATACTAGTAACCACAATAGACTATCATGTAGGAAACTGAAGAAAGTCCTGGGATCTTGCTTTTATGATTTAATAGCTTTTAGTAAGTACTCATTCTCCTGTCTAGGGATCCTTGAGAATGAATAGTTCTGTAGAAAAACAGATTAGAAACCAATGTTTCACTAAGAAATATGTATTCCATTTTAATCATTTCAGTTCCAACTGCTTGTCCTGGTTGTAGGTTTCCTATTTGCCCAAGCTGAAATTAAATAGTTGTTTACAAATTGATCCCTATAGAATCGCAGGCTTCGACAAATAATGCGGGTGAAATTTCAGGATTCTTACAAAAAAATATACAGATAACCTCTCAATAACCCTTTGTCCTCAGAGCATAGACCTCTGTGAGTCTTGGCAATTAAGAATTCTTGTAAACATTTCCTCCTCACTGCATTAGTTTCCTAGTAGCTTATCTTGCTGAGACATAGCACAACTAAGGTCATAGATGCCATACTTACAAATGTACTTATATAAGTGTTATTAAATAATTTAAACAGGCCATTGAACTAACTTTGGGTTTCTTCCACAAATCCAAATATTTTTATTATGAGTTGTTTACCTCAATTTTTACTCAGAAGACTCTCCTGCAGGTCACAAGAATAGTTTCAGCCTGCCTTCCCCCCACCCCAATTTTGTGCAAACATTTAGTGCTCCATAAAAGTCAAGCTGCAATGAGTAAATTCTTCAAAAAAAAATTCACAGATGTAGTTGTCTAGAAAGAAAGCTGCAAATGTTTTAGAACATGAGATTAAGACTCCAGATGGCCTTTTTCTGAAGAGGTGGTTAGGTTCTATATTCTTGTTTGACTCTTCAGTCTACCTCTGGTGTGGGAGACCAAAATTCACACAAAGACCCAGGCAAGAGACTGAGAGATACAGGGGTCTGTGCTGGAATTAAGCTATGAGAACTTGGGTATTCTCTCTTAGCCCCATATTTTTTCCAAAACAAGCTTATTTTCTGCTTAACAAAATGCTGTTAACAACAACAACAACAAAAAAAGAAATCTATCTATAGATTTACTTCGTCAGCTTCTTAATGGAATATAAACATCCTGGGAAGGATACAGTCCTACAGGTTTATTAACAAAATTTGCATTCCTTTTACTGCTTTTGGTGCAGTGGGAAGTCAGGAAGCTGACCTATCTTCAGGTAGGCTGTGAGGTCTGTTGATGGTCACCCAGCTTGTCATTGGTTCCAGGCTTATGGTGGAGAACAGCCAGCCTTTGGAAGGAGCCAGAAAACCAGCTCTTACTCCATTCCTCCCTTCTTGCAGCTGGATCCAAGATGTGCATGTAATTAAAGAGTTTATAGTGTTTTCTTCAGAGCAGAAGCTGCAGAGGACACAGGATAATGCTAGTGACAAGACTTGGAGGAAAAACCATGAGCTGACAAGCTCTCCCAACTACAACCCATGAAGAAGAAGAAGAAGAAGAAGAAGAAGAAGAAGAAGAAGAAGAAGAAGAAGAAGAAGAAGAAGAAGAAGAAGAAGAAGAAGAAGAAGAAGGGCAGGAGGAGGAGGAGGAGGAGGAAGAGGAGGTGGAGGAGGAGGAGGAGGAGGAGGAGGAGGAGGAGGAGGAGGAGGAGGAGGAGGAGGAGGAGGAGGAGGAGAAAGGAAGTAGTCTAGGGCCAATCATGGTAGGAAAGCTTCTTAACACATTCCCCAAACTACTCATAACCTGTTTCTCAACCCCATTGCTCCCCATTTCGTGGCTACAGAAAGCTTTTTTTTCCTCACTTCTTTTTGGAGAGGTTTGGGAAACTGAGCCTTAATGGAAAATGGAGTCCTTAAATCTTTAAGGACTTCTCCTCCTTTTTTGTAAAACCTTTACCCTGTCAGGAAACCCAGAACAAACTTCTTACCCAGAAAAGAAAGCTTACTGGCTTGTTCTGTGCAGAAGTTATCAACCCACTTTAATTCCCGGAGGCACAGTCTGAACACAGGCCTCTGCGGCTGGGCTGCTTAGCACGGAGACTTCTTTTCATAAATTCCACTGACCTTCCAGATTAAAGCAGAATGTGATGAAGGTCAAATGGAAATAAGATGCAATGGCTTCTTTTTCTTAACTCTTTTCTTCTTGCATCTGTATTCTGTTTTAAAGAGTACTCTACTCTTAAACACCCTCTTATCTGAGGGATGCTCCCAGGCATAGTTAATTATTCTCTTCTCAAATGACCAGAGTTCTTAATCCTCTTTGAGTACCTGACTCACAAGCCTCTGAGTTTTCCAGTACCCTAAAGGTAATCCATTGCCCTGGATTCTGAAGTGTTCTATCATTTTAGCTTTACCATCTATTTCAGTTTCTGGGCCTTAAGTAGTGAATGGTTCATAAAATTTCATTATACATACATATACATAGATATATATAAACATATATATGACAGAAAATGAGAAAACATGTACTAATTTAAGATTAATTTAACATTTTTAAACTTGGAAAATCATATCCCATAAATAAAAAAAATGTTAACTTACACCTAAATATAATTTGCTGTAACAATCTAATTTTACAGTTAGAGAAGAAAAAGAAGAGAAAGGAAGAATAAATGAGGAAGAAAATCAGAAAGAAAAGAAACCAAAGGAAAAGTAATAAGCAGGGAAGATTGAGAGATGGATAGGAGAAAAAAATTCATTAAGAACTTTGAAATAGAATAGTATGGAAAAGGAATATCTGAGGTGAATAAGAAGAGAACAAAATGAAAAGGAAGAAAACAAATTTGAAGTATCGCTACAAGAACATACAGTTCAATTTGCTGTTGTGTTTTAGCACTGATCCCATAAATAAATGATTCATAGCTTTCATCCTTACACCTGCTGATTTTTTACTTTACAATATACTGATCTCTGACTCAACCATAATATCAGTTACTGTGTAGAACAGAATTCAAAGGTCTGTTTTTGTTCTGCATTGGATATGATTGGCCTGTTCCATTTCAAAGCCTTATGATTTAGCAATTATTGAACGCCTTTTAATAAAAAATTTCCAATAAGCTATTTCCATTGAAATAAATAGAATCACAATAAATGCCTGAATTTCAAAAGGTTATTTAATTGCTTTATCTGGTTTGAGTGTAAAGAGTACCAGAATATTTCCTCTTCCTAACATCCTAGGTTCTCTTTTCCCTGTGATTTTTCCTTTCATACCAGTCTTATCTTTCTTAAAGTGCCTTTAAGTTCCAAAACAATTACCCACTTTCTTTTGTGGCCTTATCTATTTTTACTACTTAGCAATAGTCAGTTTACTTTAGGCAAAGTTGTAGTAATTAGCAGAATAACATGAAATGACTCAGATCCCTGCTCTGAATTTTTCTTCTAGCTTCCAATTCCAAAAATAGCCTCTATTAGTCAAAAGTGCCAGTTCTGTCCCATTCCTTGTTTATAGAGTCTGTGAAAATCTTCTTAATACCAAGAAGCAGCTCATGAGGCTTTGTGTTTAGCTTCTCTGTAGGAGAGTTCCCTGGGCTAATGTAAAACAGAAGTTTTATGTCTCTTCTAAGCTTCAAAGTTCAAAATGTCATCATGAAACTTCTAGCTCCAGGACATCCAGAAAGAAATCTGTTCTTTGGCCTTCAGTTTTATGATCCATAAAATAAATTCCTGTCCAAAGAAAGCTTCTTTGTTAGAAAATATTCTATGTCTATAAACAATTTGCTTTTTAAGGTGCACTCAAAACTTTTAGAGAATAGAATTTGAAGTAGAATTCTGCTCAAAAGTGGAAAGGGGGTACTTAAAAGACTGTTGTTTTGTTTTGTTTTTCCTGCCAGTATTAGGACTTGAAATTAAGGGCCTTGTGTTCTTATTCAGCTTTTTCACTCAAAGTCTTTGCCCTATCATTTAAACCACCCTCTCAGTACTCATTTTTTCCTGGTTAATTAATGATAAGAATCAGATTTGTCCACCCAGGTGGCTTCAAATCTTAATCCTCAAGTCTCAGCTTTTGAGTAGCTAGGCTTAGGAATGGGTGCCAATGGATCCTGGTAACATGCAATATTGAAGCACTCTCCTAAATTAATCAACCAACAGATATATACTGAGAAATGATTGTATGCAGATATGCACAGATACAATTCATAGCTTCCAATAGCTTTCCAGTTGCTTATTGTGATAGAACACCTGACGAGGGCCTCCAGGGACAATGTAAACCACAAAACAACAACAGAGCCTATCAGGAAAATCTCATGTAGTTCAAGAATGATAAAGATGAACTTTCAATTAAGCTTCCAATAAGAATGTGCATGGGGATGTATGTGAGGTGCTAAGCAAAGGAGTGGAGGACACCAGTAGGAGAGGCATACTTTGTTTGCTACTCCCGAGTGTCTCTCCATTCTCCTTGTGTGGCTCCTTGCTGGCTGGTCCTTGCTTCTTGATTGCCCTTCATCTGTTAAGTCCACAGCTCTAACACCTTTCAAATAAGCACAAGCACTTTGCCTCTGTAAGAAATCCCTTATCCTCTGCCTGACATTCATCATTTTGTGTGCCATGAATTTTACAGGATTTTACATTTCTTTTGAAGTATTCTCCTCTTAATCTCCTTAATTAATCCTTTCATACTTTCATACACCCCAAACATCAAGCTCATTAGAATGAATCAAATGTACCTACTGATCCAAAGCATTTAAACTAAGTTCCATGCATTGTTCATTCATTCGTTCATGGTCTTGTTTCTCTTTTCTTATTTTTATCTTTTTACTTATCACAAATTTCTTGTACAACTCACTATCCCCAAACAATACTTTAAGACCTACGAATACTGAAGTGAATATATCTAGCTATATTTCATTTTCAAATAAATATATACTATGCATAGTGCCTATGTGTCTCAAGTAAATGCAAACACTTGGTGGGGTGTGGGGGTGGGCAGGGAATGAAAGGATTGCATAACTGCCAAAGCATGGCATTGCTGGGTCATTGTCTAGTTCCATTTTCCTATTTCCATGCTGCCTTCCATAGTAGAATCCAATCCAGGATTGTTTTGACTCATTGGCCAACACTGACACATTGAAAAAGTAAAATATCATCCTAAGTTAGAAACAGCTCAGCAAATAGTTGGAATAGTTGAATAGTTGGAAGCACTGAACAAAATAAATAACACATTGATAAGCTTTGTAAACTATTCCACTGTAAATAGAAGTTCGGAAGATAATATGGTTGAGAATCATAATAATCAGTTCTATTGTGGTTTATAAAATATTTGGTATTTGATAGAAATATTTGGTATTTATATTTATTCTCTGCTAGACAACTATTATAGACAACCCCTTAGTTCTATGAATATTATTTCCACGTGCTCAGGTAGAAGCTGAGGCTTGCTTGAATAGATGAACTAATGTACTTCATCCCTAGGCAGTGAATGAAGGACCTCTGATGGATCTAGCAATTGTCTGACAAAATGTTAAAGGCATTACTGCTGAAAACATTCTCTTTCCTAAGCATATATAGAAAAAGTGGACTTCACCCCTAAAGAACACCTTGGAAGGTTTTTTTCAGCTCTGGGTCTGTCTACACATTCTTCTGAAAGCAACCTGGTAAGCATGGAACAAATATTCTCCAAATCATTTTTTTTTCTGTAGAAGGAATTGGTCCCTCGCTACAAATCAGTGAAGTCTTCTGGGCCACAGGCAAAGATTGTGCAATTCAGAGTTGAAAAGAAAAATCTTACACCTCCCCTTCGGAACATTGGTAAGCCTAGCTAGAAAGATTCCAACTTTTAAGATCAAAAAGTATATGTCTGGGCTGGGTGATGACAGTCTTCCTCTGAATCATCCAGTTTCCATGATGTATCACTGTCCCAGCAATGGGATCCTTGAGGCCATGTAAGCATAGAGAAGAGTTCATTTGGTCTCTAGCTGATTTTCCTCTTCTGAGTAGATGGCCTCTGATATCAGTCTATCTGTCACACACCCACAGTAAGCTGACACTACAGTTTTAACAGTCCTCAAAGCACAATGCAGCCCCGTCTGTCTACCAGATTTAAGCCATGTTAGACTGCTGAGCAGAAACAAATAAACTTATTTGCATTACAATATTAAAATACACTAAATAGACAAGCAAAGGGGGAGATTTCTTAATTGCTTCTATAATCAATTCACTGAAGTGTCAGAGGAAGGAATCATAGGCCAGAGTATTGCTTCACAGAATCAAGTGAGGCTGCTGTAGAAATGAGCAGGAAGTTGCCTACCAGGCTCTCTTAGGAAGCAATCAATGGATGATTAGAGCAGAAGGAGATTCAACAAAAACAGAGAAAGCACGCGCACACACACACGCACACACACACACACACACACACACACACACACACACACACAGTATATGGGTCCTGATAATAATGACCATTTTCTCCTTGAGTCAATAAGCCACCTCCCTCTAAAGCCTAACTGCTGACAATAAGCGCAAGGGAATCGAAAAGAATGTTCTACTGACCTGTAGAGGGCCTTCTGAAGCCACAATGGCACACAATGCTGGCACGCAATCATTGCTCAATAACATTTCCATCAATGAATAAAGGAAGAATGCATGATCAGTGAACAAGTATGTGAGTAAATGAATGAGTGGTGTCATTAGTACAGTGTGTGCTTTACAACATACGGTTCATCTACTGGCCACCAGAGAGCTGGATGAATCCATGAATGAGTGAATAAATGAATGGATAGTCTCTTGACCTTGATAACCTGGCAAGGCTCTCTTTTGATACTCAAAATGGTGCAGCAGTGTTGAGAAGCCACAGGGAGTAGGGAATCAGCAGAGAGAGCTCTGAGGGTGGACTGAGGATGGGGTGGAATAATGGACACCTTCATGATTGTTATTCCTTTAGTTACTCAAGACTTCAAACCACAAGGATATGAGATTACTTAACTCCTTAAAATAAGCCCACATTAACTAAGATTCTCTGAGATGCTATTCATAATAAGGAAACTTCAGAGAGGGATGAAGAGAACTGAGACCTTGGAGGCTAAACCTTTGTGGGAACTCCCAAAACCTTGTGGAGAAAGCTACAGCATCTATCAGAGAAGCCTGGGAGATTAGTTTGATTTGTTTGATAAGGAGGGAGTTAAGAATTGTATATGTTTATCAAGTACTACATTAGGCAGTAATCTTCCCAGTTGGAATCTCTGTTTGTACTGTCCTTTGAAGTAGTCTCATAAGGTGAAGCATTTGTCCAACAATGCCTGGATTCCTTTGTTAAAGTTCTTGTTAAAAGTGTAACCTTTCTACATGACTATAACACAACACACCTTAAATGTCAGACAAAAAGAAAATACTCAGTTTTGATATATTTGAAATGAAATACTAAGTGTCCTCCTAGAAGTTCATATTTTCCGCTTAAAATCTCAACAGTTGTACTTGATTGAACATCTAGTTCTGATAGCTTTGTCAACACTGAATACTTCATTTAAAAAATCTTGCTGAGCTGGAGATATGACTCAAGTTGTTGAGTGCCAACAATGAGCAAATAAGCCAAGTAAGAATATGAGGGGCACTGAGTTCAAATCCCAAATCAACAACAACAACATCAAAAATCCGGCAAATACTGCTTTAATGGCTTTCTAGCAGCAATACTCCACATTAGCTCCTCATAAAAGACATTTGAGATTTAAAACAAAATCGATGTCTTGTCACCATCCAGGATAATAGTCCAAAAGCTCAGGAGTAAGGCCTACACATTTACCTAAAAAAATGATAAAAAAAAATCTACAAACATGAAAGAAAGCATGCTGATATAAAATGTTCTAAATCTCAAGCTTGAGAGTCTACACAGAGAATTCTGAGCAAGATCTTCTTGCTAGAGCTCAGGTCTCAAGCACCAGTTAGAACGTCCAATCCTAATGCATTGAACAAATAGCTGAGAATTTTCTTCAGACAAGCAAACCCACTTTGCTCATGAATGAAAAGCATCTAGTAAGCCTGTACTCTTCCCCCTACCTTTTATTCCCAATATTGTGTGTGTGTGTGTGTGTGTGTGTGTGTCCTGCAGTTTGAACTCAGGACCTGGGCACTTTCCTTTAGCTTTTTCACTAAAGATTGGTGCTATGCCAGTTGGAGCTGCCGCTCAACTTCTAGTTGCCTTTTAGTGGTTAATTGAAGATAAGATTCTCATGCACTTTCCGTCTAGGCTGACTTTGAACAACAATCCTTAGAACTCAGCCTCCTGAGAAGCTAGGATTAAAAGCCTGAGCCACTAGGAGACAGCTTAGGTATCAGGGCTACTTTCCCATACCCTAATTATGCCTTACCTCTTTGTCATTCCCTCCACACATTAGATAACTCTTTGGGGATGCTTGTTACAGTTGTGGCTTCTTGACTGATGTCCTGCTCTTAATCACACCAGCTACAGAAGGTTTGAGAATGGTGAGACGTGATGTTGGGTTAGAGTTTGAGGAAAAAGGAGTAGCAAGAGCATACCAGTCATTAACCTAGTAGGGTTTGTGGAAACATTTGAAAATATGCTGAAGACAATTGAAAACATATGAGAAACTCTCCCCCCAAATTTAATCTGCCCTTGCATTGAAATCCTGTGTGTGTAACTCCCTGGGGTTCACAGAACTCTAAGCACATACGTGACTTCCGGACCCTAGGTAGACATTCAGACATTCAGCTCTTTTGGAAGCACAATGATATGATCTCAGAAAGTACCAAAGTGATTAATTACTTCCCTAAATAAATGGCTGAAATGCCAGAATGCCAATGACTTCTACATGCAAACTGATGGATCCATTTCTGAACTGTCTTTACCATCATAAAATAAGGCTGGGCATGGTGGCTCATACCTTTAATCCTAGCTACTCAGGAAGCTGAGATCTGAGGATCAGGTTCAAAGCCAGCCCAGGCACAAAAGTACCTAAGACTCTTATCTCTAATTAACCCCTAGAAAATGGGAAGTGGGGCTTGGCTCAAGGGATAGGGAGGTAGTCTTGAGCTGAAGAGCTCAGGGACAGCACCCACGCCAATTTCAAGCCCCATGACCCACAAAAAATGAGGTAGGGAAGGGCTAGAGGGTAGAAGGGAAAGGACAAGTAGGGGCATAAATTTTACCATTATGTAGCCAGCAAAGTAGCAATTCCTTCATTTCTTTCATACAAGTAATATCAAGTACCCCTCCCAATGCAATTAGAAATTCCAAGTTAAGGGTGAAATTCCCTCCTTGTAGCTCTATGTACCCTGACAAAATGGTTAACTTTATTCAGCTCCTGACAACCTGCCATTTATTCTGTCTTCTCGTCTCAGGGTTGGAGATGTGTCCTTTGGCAAAAGGCCATCTGTTGTATCATTCTGCAACACTGCATTTAAAAGCCAGCACACCTTCGCTGGCATTGGCTGCCTTCTTTGTAAACAGCATCATTACCATTGCAGACATAATGGGGATGGGGCATGACCACCAGCTCCAGAGCCAGCTTCCACCAACAGCATCATCACCTCAACTCTGCAGAACAGCAGCTCCTGTATTCTCTTCTCCTGACACCTGGGAGATGTTTAGAGTCCCACTAGGGAGTTCAGTAGACTCTTTTCAAAGACAGAAACCTTCTTAAAATGAAATTCTAAAGTTTCTTGGTAATAATCCAAGAAGGGGACCAAATTGCACTTGTGATCATAGTCATATCTCACCAGCTGTTGTATCCATACTACACTATCCCAAAATGTTAAACTGGACATTATCTCCTTTCAAAGAAACAAAGGATGTACATTACTTAACATTCTATAGCTGGAGATTTACAGTTTTTCCCTATAAAAAAGCACTGGTATGTTTTTTCCCCCACCACACACTTCCAAAGATGCAGAACCTTGCTCAGAGTCAGTTTGTCCTTGACAGTGACATTTATTTCCCACACCCCTTCTCCTTTGTTCATCCTTCCTTACTCACTCCTTACTAGTCTTTAACACCAAGATAACACATCTGGGGCTTAGATGGAGGCAGGGTTATACTTCTACAGATGGATATTACTATGCTATTATATCTTCCATATGATTCTATCCCTCCACTAATTTCCCCAAACACAATGGCATAAAGTAAAAGAGCAGAACTTCACCATCAGAGGTTCCTACTCTTTACTAAGGATTATTATAGGTATACTGGCTGTGAGGTGAAAGACTCTAAACAGGTGCTTAAAGCCAACTAACATTTGCGGACTTGTTGCCTGATTTATATGACTGCCATTCTTCTAACCATTCTTTCCATTAATCCTTCTGAAAATGGCACCATTTAAAATGGTGCAATACCGAGTTAAATTTGGAAAGAAATGGCAAGTAAAAGGAAAGAAAAAGAAACCATAATTCAATGGGAAAAGGCATGAGGTTTGCACCAAAATTAAAAAAGAGACAGAGAGAGAAAGTGAGAGATAAGGAGGCCTTTACAAACATGATATCAGCCAGATATATCAGCCTGAAGAATAATAGCAATTCTGACCTTGACTGCTTACTATATCCCCTTATATTCTTTATGAGAATAATTTTATTTCAGTCACAGAAACTTGCAAAGATATCATTCCCAAATTATAGAAGAAATGGAGAAATAAAGAAATTAAGTAATTTTCCCAAAGTCATGCAGCTAGAAAATAGCTCCACAGGGATTCAAACCGAGTTCTCACTGTCTCCAAAGCCCATGCTGTGAATCCCTATGCTAATCTGTTTCCTAAGCCAAATATACATCCATATTTATTTTAAAATTCATGGATATATAGAGGTACTTTGTGTTATATTCTTCTTGTGTTCTTTTTACATAAAATGAAACCCTCAAACCCATGTGTTTGAAAATTTGGAAAACTATAGCATTCTTTAATTCATTTGATCAACATATAATATTTATAAAGAGCATTTGTGTTGGCTGATTGGCTGGTTGGTTGGTCGGTTGGTTTTGCCAAGAAAAAGAAAAAGGAAAAGTTAAGCTTAAAGAGTGCAAAAGTTGGAAAATTTCCCACCTCTCTTGGAGCTCACATTCTAATAGAGGCAATAGGCAAACCAACAAAATGTAAAAATAAAAGTTAAGGGTCATAAGTAAAAAAACAAAGATAAAGTATTTGACAATTGTGAATTTATCTAATTACATCAACTTCCAAATACTGCCATATAACTATGCTCCAGTCTAAACTCCTATCATCCATTTATGCCAATTCATTATCTGGGACCGTGGAAGAAAACTTGGATGCCCACTTCACATTTTACATTGTACATTATATATGCAGTGCCCTCCCCACTCGCAAATCTATTGGTCTTATTTTTGAACTGTTTCCAGAATCTAGTTCATTCCTGCACCACTTCCTGTGCTACCAGCTTGGACAGAGCCAGTGTCATTCCAGTGGTCTATCCCTAGCTCCTGGCTCTTGGCCTTGCTTCAGAACTCAATGGCAGGTCGAGTGATTTGCTAAAAACACAGGGGCATACTCCTGTCACCTCCTCTTCAGCCTTGGCTCTCACTTCCTTCCTGAGATCCCATTGGGCTTACTTACCCTGCTCTGTTTTACCCCACCGTATTTAACACATTCTGAGATATTTCACAATCTATACATTTATTATTTACATTTTTCTCTGCTTTTAGTCTGCTTCCCTTCAAAGATTTAAGGTTCACAAAGGACAGGATACTTGTCTATTTTCTTCACTGATAGACTGCCAGGGCTAAGCCTAATTCCTGACATTTTCTCCATGTTTTCTCAATAAAATGAGTATTTTGGAAAAGCATCTCGCTCATCACATCAGACACAGCTAAAGAAAAGCTGAGAAAACCATGTACATGTATACATCTGTATATGTATATATATATACATACTAACTTATGCACAGAAAAATAATCAGAAATTACAGAAAAAAGAAGAGATCTATGGAAACAATGAACAGATGCTGCATGAACATAATTAGGATTCCAGAAACATAGATAGCAAAGAGTAAGAACAGAGAGATACAATATTTGAGGAGGCAATGTTATAGAATTTTTCAAAAATGAAGAAAAATATCAAGCTATAGATCAAAATCTACAGTAAAATTCATGTGATATAAATAATAAATCCTACACGTAAGTATATTGCAGTGAAGGAAAACCACAATGGAAAGAAAAATCCCCAATCATTCTATTTTTACTAACTTGAAAGAAAACTTTCAACATATTAGAGTACATCCTACGCAATTTTTCAGCTCTTTATTTTGCCTCTCCATTTTCAGAAACCCACCTGACGGATTTTAAGGCTAAAGGAAACCCTAGGCCTCCTCACTGAATAAAACGACATTCCCTAAATATCATGGACTTCTGAGTGGCATTACTTGTATTATTTATACAAAAAGGAGATAAGCATTTTAGGTGAAATAATGCCATTCATTTGTGAAGGATTTTCTGGCCTATATAACATGGCTATATTCCATAAGTCCAGGTAATAGTCTTCTATGAACCTATGAGAATGGTGGGACTGATAAGCCTAGCATTCACTATTAAATTACTCTGAGCCAGCTCTTTTCATGGCACATCCTGGGCAAGAAGCTGAAGCATGATGAAGCAGAGTATCGCCTTCCTAGGAAGATTCTGGGCTGTCAGAAACTCATTATTAAAGTGGACGATGGGCACAAAGTTTGAACTTCCTATGAAAAGCATATTGTCACAGAAATTGTCAACTTGGTGAAGGGTTGGTTATGAGGTCCAAATCCATGATGGTAATGACAAACAAGGTTTCACCATAAAGCGGAGTATCTTGACTCATGGCTGAGATCTCTTATAAATGGGCAAGGAGCATTCCTGTTACAGATCAAAGAGAGCTGGAGAGAGTACCAATCTGTTCAGGGTTGTATGGTGGCTTCCAGTTGAAGTGTTCTCAAAATGGTTATTGACCAAAACAAAGGAAGCAAAGAAAGAAAGAAAGAAAGAAAAAAAGAAAGAAAGAAAGAAAGAAAGAAAGAAAGAAAGAAAGAAAGAAAGAAAGGAAGAAAGGAAGAAAGAGAGAGAGAGAGAAAGAGAGAGAGAGAGAGAGATGGGAGGGTAGGAGGGACAGAGAGAGAGAGGAGGAAGAAGAGGAGGAGGAGGAGGAGGAGGAGGAGGAGGAGGAGGAGGAGGAAGAGAAAAAGATATTCATGTACTGACAGGTACTACAGGTAATAATGTGTCCCACAACTTTTCTATCTCTAAAGAAGATACTGTCTGTCAATATGTTGTCAGAAAATCTTTGAAATAATGATATTCAAAAAAAGGAAGACCAGGCCAGGAGTTTGGCCTAGTGGTAGAGTGCTTGCCTAGCATGCACGAAGACCCAGTGTTCGATTCCTCGGTACCACATACATAGAAAAAAGCCGGAAGTGGTGCTGAGGCTCAAGTGGTGGAGCTCTAGCCTTGAGAAAGTCCAAGGACAGTGCTCAGGCCCTGAGCTCAAGCCCAGGACTGGCAAAAAAAAAAAAAATCGAAGACCCAAACACCCAAGATTTAGAGTCTTGTTAATACATATTTTCAACAACGCATATTGCTCTGAAGAAACAACATACTGGGAAAAAAAACCAACAAAAAACAAAACAGGAGTAGACTGCAGAAGTTTTTGGTCAAGAGAGTAAAGAATCAACAGCAGTACTCACACGACAATAGGTTGGATATGAACTTTACAACTTGGGAGGAGGGTGGAGGTTGAGGGGGGAGGAAAATGGGAGAAAAATATAGGAGAGGTAAAAATGTTCAAGAAGAAATGTATATGTAACTATAATCCCTCTGTATAATACACTGACAGTAAAATTAAAATAAAAAGATTAAGAGATGGAGTATGATATAGTTATCCAATGCCCAAGTTCTCTTTCTTTAACAACAATGACTAATGAAGACTACACTTGGAGAAAAAATTCTAAATAGCTTGGACTACTACACAAATTCTAATCTAAATTGTTTCCTCTAATACCAAATAAAATTGTGTCTCTAGCAACTAACATGGAAGGGAAATAGTAGCTTAAGATGATTTTTATTAAGATGTTTAAGAAAACAAAAAGACATATCATCATATCTAATCATAATTATCTTTAGACATTTTCTAAAAGTGAATGTGAGTCTAACTAAATTGTGTTATATAGGGTAGTCAAATTTAGTTCCACAGATACTTTGGCTTGGTGATTTGGAGATGAGACACTAATATACTAATACAAACATTCAGAGAGAAAGAGCAAGAGAGAGAGAGCGAGAGAGAGAGAGAGAGAGAGAGAGAGAGAGAGAGAGAGAGAGAGAGAGAGAGAGAGAGAGAGTGTGATAATATATATAAAAGGATAATCCAGGGGGCCGGGAGTTTGGCCTAGTGGTTAAAGTGTTTGCCTAGCATGCATGAAGACCCGGGTTCGATTCCTCGGTACCACATACATAGAAAAAAGCCGGAAGTGGTGCTGAGGCTCAAATGGTAGAGCTCTAGCCTTGAGAAAGTCCAAGGACAGTGCTCAGGCCCTGAGCTCAAGCCCAGGACTGGCAAAAAAAATCATAAAAATAGGATAATCCAAATCTTGGAAAAATAATTTAAACTGTTGATTCAAATCTTGGCAAAAATAATTTGACTTGCTGACTCTAGAGGTTTTGTATCATAAAATTAACAATTCTCTAGTTAACGTGATTATATTCTATAAGGCCTGTCACCCTCTTCTTGTAGATTAGAAACAATGTGGCATCAAGAATGTCATTTGCTAGTTGTCGTAAGTCATTTTGAAGACTTTCATCTTGGCCTGGGAAAGCCATCTTGAAATGGAACTAAAGAGAATGTTCAGGATTTAATGACAAAATTGTTTTGCACTTTAGAAAGAGAATTATGGAAACATGTAAAAAGAAATTTCCTCCAAATGATAAGCCTGTCATCTTAGTCAAATCCATGTGGAATTGTATTAGACAGCAAGACAAAATGCAGACTAAAGGAGAGTAGAAAAAGTTATCCAAGGTCATTTTAGAGTCAAGGCAGAGCAGGGATGTGGATCACAGGTGAGGCCTTATGAGGGGCTCTGGGGGGGTGGACACTCAAAGTGAAATTTTCGTTCATATGGAGATAATGGTCATGAGATAGTCAAGCCAGGTCTAAAATACTGAGCCAAGTGCACCTCAGCTTAGTCTTTCAGTATATGCAATGTTAAGAATAAGATAGGTTAAAAAAAAAACACGGGGAGACAGGTAAATTTCACAGCACCAAGAGTAATTGATTATACTACATTGTTATTTACTATCTAGGCTGTTAGCAGATTATATACCAGATGCTATGCTAAATTCTTTTCATGGATTCTTATTTCCTTATAGGAGACAGACATTATTATTATTATAGGGAACCCTAAAGTTGAGATGTAAAACCAGGAAAGGGTTAAGAGGTTGAAATGCTGCTTCACTAGGGTCTGAGAACCAGACCCTATGATTGTTGAGATGAACGGAGTAAAACAAATGTCTCAGTCACAGCTACAAATTTCAAAAATATTTATTGCTTCTCTCTGCCCAGAGTCAAATTTTACTATGTACACCAACTCTGTCTTATCTCAATAACTATAGCAACAAAATACGTCAAAATCTTTTTTGTACATTTAGTCTGTTGTGACCTATAGTAACCCTCCTTGTACTAAACTAAATTAAAAAGCTTGTTTACAGGGACCCTGGGTTTCATGTGTGGCTGAGAGTCTTGAGCCACATACTTGGCTCCCTGTCTGTTCCCATTTCTTCAGTTCTTGTATCCTACTGTACTGTTTCAAGTTACAGAGAACAACAATTGTCATCTCAATTACATAAATAAGAAAGTTGAAGTTGGTTATATCTGCTCAAAAGTACAGCTAGTCTGTAGGAAAACTTAACCAAGTTATCAATTGTGTGCTTTCAACCCTTAGTATACTACTTGTCATTGGCTTTCAAAAAATTATTATAACAAGATGTCAACAATGCAATGTCTACCCTACTGCCAATATAATCATCCTTGGTACCAGGAAGAGAAGGATAAGGCCAAAGTCCATAGCTGAAAAGAGTCAGCAATATTCTGAACATCTTTGGAACCTTCAGCTCCACCAACACTAAAAGGTACTTATTGTAGAGAAGAATTTTCCAAAGGAAACTGTGGAGAAATCAGCTTATAAAATATCCTTCTCATTTCAAGTCAGACAAGGATCAACCATTAACAGAGCCACTCTGAAAGCATGCTATCATTCCTGCAGGTGAAGAACTCTGAGCAAAAGACTACTTACTAAACAGCCATATCAACTGAAGCCAGCTAGGCAAGGGCTTAATTCATGGACCAATATGTGGACCACAAAACTTCCTGCAAGATGACTTCCTTTGCTTTGTTGTTGTTACTGTTGTGGCAGCTGTCCTGGGACTTGAGCTTTTGTGCTCAAGGCTAGTGCTCTACCACTTGAGCATAGCTTCACTTCCAGCTTTCTTGTGATTAATTGGAGATGGGAATCTCATAATGTTCCTGCTGGGCTGGCTTTGAACCATAATTTTCAGATTCAACCACCTGAATAGCTAGGATTACCAGAATGAGCCACCAGCACCCAATGACATCCCCTCTTGTAGTCTAACAAACAATCTAGCTTAGTGGCCATAACTGATCAGTTGTGTGACTGAACTTGACTAAGATGGAAGATTGGCCCTGGATTATTAAAGCTATGGAAGGGACCAGCTGAGAATGGACTCCAGAACTCAGTCCCTAGAGCCAATTATTGACGTC